>NW_024412447.1:7156605-7182031 GCF_014898765.1 Herpailurus yagouaroundi | reverse complement strand
CTTTCTTTCTTTCTTTCTTTCTTTCTTTCTTTCTTTCTTTCTTTCTTATTTTTCATCAATAAATATTTATTGAGCCAACCTCTGGACCCCTCTGATGTCCAAGCACTCTTCAGGTTCTAGGAACATAGCAGTGAACAAAACAAGAAATCAAGATTACTGTTTTCTTGTGCATAAACTCTAGTGGAAAGGCTCAGAAACAAGGAGCAAAACAAATATAGGTAAAGCTCCAGACAGTGGAAAGTTCTGTGAGAGAAAACAACGTGAAAGTTTTGAGATGGTGAAGAGGAAGAAGATGGTTGGATTAAAAGGTCAATGACGGTGCTTTTGAGCATTTTCATTTGAGCCGAGTCCAGAATGACAAGAAGGAACCAGCTGTTTGATGATCTTGGTGATAATCTCTGGCTCTGGTACATTCAACCCTCTGCCTCTTTTGCAAGTACACCTGTGCCGCAGAACACATCTGGAGAGGAACGTTCAACCATGCTGACAATTCTCACTTGAAACACTGGCCCGCACACCTTAAGGGGGCCCTAATGCTGCACAATAATCACAGTGGCTCTCAAAATGTGATCCCCAGATGGGCTGACTCACCTGGGGGCTTGTTAGAAATGTAGCTTCTCAGTCCCAGCCCCAGGTCCACCCAGTCATTAACTCTGGGGAGGAGCCCGGTGTTTGTTTCAACAAGCCTTGTAGGTGCTGCTGATGTGCACGAAGCCAAAGAGCCACTGCCCTAGTCCCACTGGGTGCTCCTGGGTGACTGCTCCCCAGCATCTCCTTTCTCCTGAAGCCCTCCTCAACCTCACCCTCAGCAGATGACCTAACATACCTTCTTGAACAAACAAAGCAACCGGAAGTGAAATCGCACAGACTCCCACTACCATATTTCCTCACGTTCTGGCATCTGTACTAGAATTTTCTATCTTCTCACCTGTTTTTGTAAAGGAAACTCCGTGCTCTTATCTGTCACTGGTCCTTCTACTCAGCTCTGGTTCTCATCCCCTCTTGCCTATTCAAGGACATTGCAACTTAAATAACAGTGTTATTTCCATTACATTCTGGTGGCATATACTTGTCCCTTTTTACTTTATTTTCATATGCTTTAAGTATTTGAGGCAATTACAGAATCATGATGTTCTACTCCCAAATAATTTGGTATAAATATTTTAAAAACAATATTTATATAGAAAACCAAAAAAGATTATTATGAACGAAATGAGCAATAATTCCTTAAATCTAATATCCAGTTCATAATCAGATTTCCTTCATTGTCCTTCAAAAATCCATGCAACTGTTTTCTCAAAGCCAAGATGCATTCCAGGACCTGGTGGTTTCTTCCTTGATTTCTTTAACTCCAGGCTAGCCCTTCCTTTCCCTTATCCTTTTTAATGGAAAAGTCAGGGCCAGTTGTCCTGTCAAATAAATGTCCCACCTTCTGGACATTTCTGATTGCTCCCTGATGGTGACATTTAGTTCGTCCACTATTTCTTGTATTCCCTATAAAAACAAATTTAGAGTTAAAGACTTGATAGATTTAACTTAAGCATTTGCAGAGGGATGTTGTGATGAGCACTAGGTGATGTAAGGAATTGTTGAGTCACTATATTAAATGTATATGTATTCATGCATATATATAATGGATATATGTAATTTTACTTAAAATTTTATTATATACCAAAACAGAAAATGCATGAAACAGTTCAACAAATTGTTATAAAATGATCACTCATATAACTCCCACCCTAAATAAGAGAAAAAGACCTTTACTCCAGAAGCCTCTGATACCATGTCCCTCCCAAGTTATATCCCTCCCTTTCTCCTATTATTCTAGATGTACTCATTATTCTAACTTTTATAATATTTTTGCCCTGGTCTTTCTTTATGGTTTTACCAACTTAGAAGGCATTCCCAAACAATATATGTGCATTTTACCCGATTTTCAACTTCATATAAATGACAACATACAGTATGACTTCTGTTTTGTCTAACTTCTTTTGCTCAATGAAGTATTTAAGATTCATCCATATTCTTTCATATAATTGCAGTTCATCCTTTTTCACTTATATTTCATTGTATGATTATATTACCCTATATGTTTACATTCTACTGTTGATGGGCTGTTATGAAAAATGCTGCTGTGTTCTTGTGCATGTAACTCTACAGCCTGCATAAATAGGCATTTCTGCAGGGTTTCACCTGGTGGTGGTTTTGCTGATCAGAGAGTAGATTATCTTTCAACTTACTGGGTTCTGCCAGTATTTAAAAAGTGGTTTTACCTGTTTACTATTTCACAAGCATTTCTTGTTCCACATTCTTGCCAGCATTTGATATTATCATTTAAAAATATTTGACAAAACTTGTGGGTGTGTAGTAGTGACTCATGTGGTTTTAATTTGAATTTCTCTGGATTACTTATGAAACAGCATTTTAAAAAAAAGTTTTGGGGGTGCCTGGTGGCTCAGTCGGTTAAGTGTCCCACTTCGGCTCGGGTCATGATCTCACGGTTCATGAGTTCAAGCCCCACAACAGGCTCTGTGCCGACAGCTCAGACCCTGGAGCCTGCTTCAGTTTTTGTGTCTCCCTCTCTTTCTGCCCCTCCCTTGCTCGTACTCTGTCTCTCTCTCTCTCTCTCCCTCAAAAATAAATATAAAAAGAAAAAAAGTTTTGGATGTTTGGATACCTGATTGACCTGACACGTTGACTGAGAAATCCATCCATCCTCCATAGCTTTGCAGTACATCTTCCATGCAAATCTACATCTTCCATGCAAATCAGGTGTCAATGTATCGATTTGTTTGGGGCTGTCTATTCTGTACAGTGAGTCGATTTGTCTATATCTGCGCCAGTACCACCCGGTCTTCATTACTAAAGTTCCGTAATAATTCTGCATTTCTGGTAGACAAGACCTACATTTTTGTTCTTTAAAAGGGCCTTGGCATGGGGCGCCTGGGTGGCTCAGTGAGTTGAGCGTCCAACTTCGGCTTTGGTCATGATCTCGCTGTTTGTGAGTTCGAGCCCCGCGTTGGGCTCTGTGCTGGCAGCTCACAGCCTGGAGCCTGCTTGGGATTCTGTGTCTCCGTCTCTCTCTGCCCCTCCCCCACTCGTGCTCTGTCTCTCTCTGTCTCAGAAATAAAGAAACATTAAAAAAAATTTTTTAAATAAAAGGGCCTTGGCAGATTTTTTTTTTTTGGCCTTTTGAGCTTCCATAGAAATCTTTCACCAATTTGTGAAATTGAAAACAATTCCTGTTGGAATTTTTATGATTATATTGCATAATTGTGATTATACTGAATAACTGTTTTTATACCGAATTTTTAGTTCAGTGTGGTTTCAACTGAGAGATAAAAAATATCTTCCATTAACACTATTTTTGTCATTGATTTCTCTCTTTTTTTTTAATGTTTTTTTTTTTGAGAACGAGAGACAGAGCGTGAGCGGGGGAGGAGCAGAGAGAGAGGGAGCACAGAATCAGAAACAGGCTCCAAACTCCAAGCTGTCAGCGCAGAGCCCGATGCGGAGCTCAAACTCACAAACCACAAGATCATGACCTGGGCTGAAGTCAGATGCTTAACCGACTGAGCCACTTAGGTGCCCCTTTGTCATTGATTTCTAATATAATTGCATTGTGACCAGAAAACATATTTCATATGATTTAAATATTTTTAGATTTGATAAGCCTTGCTTTTTAGTCCAGGATACAATCAATTTTGTAAATATTCGCATGCATATTCTACAGTTGATACTTAATTTATTGACTAAATAGGACTGTTTTTTAAAATCATGTTGCTCAGGGGTGCCTGGGTGGCTCAGTCGGTTGAGCGTCCGGCTTTGGCTCAGGTCATGATCTCACAGCTCTTGAGTTCAAGCCCCGTGTTGGTCTCTGTGCTGGCAGCTCAGAGCCTGGAGCCTGCTTCGGATTCTGTGTCTTCCTCTCTCTCTGCCCCGAACCCACTCGCATTCTGTCTCTGTCTCTCTCAAAAATAAACATTAAAAAAAAATTAAAAAATAAAATCATGTTGTTCAAATCTTTTACATCATTACTAATCTTTTGTATAGTTATTTTACCAATTACTGATAGGTACATATAAAAATCTCCTTTATTTACTTGATGCCATTTTTTTAAGATTTTATTTTTAAGTAATCTCTACACCCAACATGGGGCCCGAATTCACAACCCCAAGATGAAGAGTCGCACACTGCATCAACTGAGGCAGCCAGGTGCCCTTGATGCCATATTATTAGATGCATAGCTGTTTAGAATTATTGTATATTACTGGCAAATTGAGCTTTTTATCATTATGAGAAAACCTTTCCTATCTGTAGAAATGATGTTTGCCTTAATGTCTATACCAACTTTCTTTGGTTGCTATTTATATGGTGGATCTTTTTCTATTACATTTGTTTGAATCAGGATTCAGACAAGGTACACATACTGCGTTTGGTTATATGCTTACATTTTTCTTAATAGTTATAGCACTATTCAAAGTAACTGTTACATATTAGGTGAGTTTAATAGTTTGTGCTTTTTAGTGAATTGATCCATTTCATCTGTAATGTCAAATTTATGTGTGTAAAGTTGTTTGCAGTATTCCCTTATACCTCTGATGTCTGCAGAGTCTTTAGTGATAGTCTTTATTTCATTCTTAGCATTGATCACTTTTTGTCTTCTCTTATTTTTCATTGGATTTTTCTGTATTTTCAGTCAAATGTTATTTAATGTGGATTTTCCAAAAAATTCTTTGACTTTGTTGGGATCTTTGAAACAGTAGATTGATGCCCTTCATTACATCTTTAATTGGGGAAATTCTCAGCCATTATCTCTTCAAATATTAACTTTTTCCATTCTTTTCTTCTTTCCTCCAGGACTGCAAATTAATTATGTTCTATTTTTCGCACTGTATTCTCCTGGCTTGTTTTGTCTTGCTTCACCATATGTCTTGTGATACTTGATTGTTTCCTGGACATTCTATTTGAAAAGATACTTTTATGTATAATGTAAGACGTTAGGCAATGTTATCATATTCTGAAGAAGACTTTTCATTCCAGCAGACATCTGAGAATGTTTATAGTTCAGGAACAAAATTTGAAGTTTTGTGAGCCATCTTTATAGTCTCTGAGAATATAGTACACACCAACATCCAGAGTAAAGTTCAGTTTCTAGCCCAGTACAGGGAACATAGCACTAGGGCTCTCCCTTGGTAGGTGCTAAGTTCCAACCCCCATTGCTCCACCAAAAATACATCTCCACCTTTCAGGGAACTTTCATGGATTGGTAAATAATCCCAGGTGTTTTGGGGGTCTCAGCCAAAAGCAAAACGTATTTCACTAAAGTCTTCCTCCTTGATTGCCAAAGGACTTGACCTATGTTCACTTGACCTCTTAAGAATGGCAGAAGCAGAGCTTTGTATGTCTGCTTTCTCTGTTCACAAATACCCCTCGTTTAGAACCAGCTTTATTTTATCTCTGAGCTCTAATCCTTTCCCTTTTCTCTCCTGATAATTTTTTAAAACTTTCTTTTAATTACTTTTTTTCTGTTGTCTTCATCAGGGTAGTTGGACCAAATCCCACAGCACACCATTAGCAAAAGGTAACATATAGCATAGACTATTCTGTACCTTTTTTTCTTACTTAATATATTTGGGATAGATAGTACAATATCACAACTGGGATATTAACATTGATACAACCTACCAGTCTTATTCAGATCTCCCTATTTTTATTATACTCATTTGCACACATATGTATTTAGTTTTATGCAACTTCATCATGTGTATTGGTGATATGTCTAATATTGGTGATAATTTTAATTCTTAGCATCTGTTTTGTAGCCTTGGAAAGGAAAGACAAGGTCTAAGTGCCCAGTCTAATAGAAGAGCCCTAGACAAACTGTGATCTCAAAGGACTCTACCCTTAGGCTAAGGGTAATATAGAGATATAACTCCAGACCCAAGGAGCACAAGGAAAACTACTTTGGGCACATCTGATGAGTAGAACTGCAGGGGAAAGTGTCCACTAATACTTTATAGCCATAAGCCAGTCCTCATGCTGATTTTCAACCAAAATTGGCATCACTTGGGTGGCTTCAAAAATCTCTAGATTAACATTAACTTAAGTGCTTCTAGATTCATGTTGCCTCCGGGCATCTTACAGAAGAAAATACATATGGATTCTGGAGAAACCTACATTTATTTCAGATCTCACAGAATTTTCCACAGATAATACTACCAAGGACATACTTCCTTTGAATTGATTCTTAAATTACTCCAGATTTGGCCAGTGAGAACGCCTTCAAGCTGCAGTGCTATTATTGAAAGAGGGGTCTCCCCAACTTCATTTCCTCCCTTTCACATCTCACCCTGCTTTCCCTTCCAGTCAACCAAAACTGCTCTTATTAAGGTAAACCCCTTTTAGGGTATATCCAGTGAACACTATCCAGTCCTTACCTTTTGATTTTTTTCTACATCATGGACCATGCCTTCCTTTATGAAACTCTCCTATTCTTGGCTTCCATAATATCATATCCTTCAATTCAGACATGAGTGACCTGAAAAATGAGGTTCACACAGAATCCATTTTGCTGGTAAGGGTGGTATCAGTGGTGGTAGTTGCAAGGTCAGGCTCCTGGCACAAAAAATGGCATCCTTGGTGTAAACAACAGCAGATATTTCTCCCAGTGATTGTCAGGCAGCAGCCTAAGTGGTGATGGGCGCCTAAGCAGGCATGTTCAGAGCATGGTGTAAGGGTTCCTTAGACCCTTAATTAAGGGCTGAGTGTTTCTTAGACCTTCTAGTTCCCAGAAGCTTACTTAGCATTCAAGCTTGCTTTTCCAGTCTCCCAGCAGTACGGGGAGTACACGGAATCCTCTTATTAATACCCCTTATTCTTTAATCAGCCAGAATTAGCTTCCATCTCTGGAAAGTAAGAATTCTGATTAATCAGAGTCAGTTATTATGCTGCCCCTGGTAACTGGCAGTTGCAGTTTCATACAGTAAATGTTATAACAGAGGTGAGCTATGGAGAGTAACAGGATAGGCATGTGACCCAGCCTCTGGGGCCTAGGGAAGAATTTCACAAAGGGGAGATACCTGAGCTGAGTTCTGAAAGAGGATTGTGAATTAGCCAGACACAGAGCATTCTAGGACATTCCAGATAGAAGGACATTCCAGGCTGGGAAACAGAGATGCCCAGGAGGGATATAAATCACATGGCAACATTTTTTGAGATGGGGACAGGGTGAGGGAAGAGGTGAGGTAGCAGAATTAAGTGAGAAGATCTCTGAGGATTTGTATATCATACCCAAAGTGGTTTCCTGGACTAGTAGCAGGGCTTGAGCCCTTGCCTTGCAATGTATATCCCAGGGAAAAGGTAAATGCTTGACACTTCCTGGATATGGTTTTAGGTGATTACTTATTTTGTATTCAGCTCTCAGCCTTGCCTGAAAACTCAGGAAACAGCTAGTTGAAAGTGACAGTAGCCCATGATGGAAATTCTGACCCAGAAAGAAACCAGCATGCTGGACCCTCACATTGCAAACCCCTGAGCATGACTCCTCTCCCTTAGTCCTTGCAACTATGATCCAACTCAGCCAAACTCTATTCCCTTAGAGACATTGTTATCTCAAGTTCTCCCCCAGACAACCCTCCTCCCTCCACTGTGTCTTCTCCAATTTAGTTAACAGAGTGTTTTTCTCCAAAGCTGTATCTTGCTTTACTAGGAAAGAAAACATTTTATAAACCTTAGTGTTGGCCATATTGCTAGAAAACCTATAGCTAAGTTGATTGCTTACGTGAGAGAGAGAGAGAGGGAGAGAGGGGGAATGTTAAGCAGGCTCCACAGTCAGCCCGGACCCTGATGGGGGGCTCTATCCCATGACCCTGGGCTCATGACCTGAGCCAAAATCAAGTCAGAGGCTCAACTGACTGAGCCACCCAGGCACCTCTCACATGGAACAACTTCTAGGCAACAAGTTTAATTACTGTTTTGTCTGCCTCTGCTGTTAGATATGCTAGTGTCTCTCAGTTCCAAACTTACCCTTCTGTGCTCTACTTTGTGAGTCTGGGGCTGGGACTCCGCAAACATTGCTGCTCTACCTGCTGGTTGCCTGTTAGGCTCTTCCAATAGAGGATGCCAGACGTAGAGGGCAAGGCTGCAGGAAAGAGAGGACTTGCAAAGAGACAGGATTTGCTATTCCTGTCTGCTTCTTATGGGATTGCTGCTTGTGTCCTTCCAGCGAGTCAGATACCCTCCTCACACTGGTGGCACCTATTGCTTCCAGGAGCAGAAGCTGATCAAGTTTGTGGTTTTTTCAACACTTTCAGAACCAATTGGGCAGCGCCACTCCGCAGAGGTCTGAGTACTATCTCCATGGACTCCTACGTTTCTAAGTGTTTACCGTTCTAACAACTTGGCTAGACTCCCTCAGTCCCAAGGGTAGTGGCTGCTTCCGGCAGTTGGAACCTACCCAACAACATAGTGTTCTCCTGCTTTTCCAGTTACCTATGCACAGCTCTTTATACCTGGTTAACGATTCTTGATATTAAATTCTCTCTGCTCAATCTAGTGGGATTTCTGTCTCCTTACCAGACTCTGGCCAGAATACTTCCCTCTCTGCTTTCTGAGTTTTCCTTTTTGTAAATCAGTCTTTCTTATTTTGTCTGATCAAATAATTTGTATTATCTATTTTGGAAATAGAATCAAAATAATGTTTTCCTGTGTAAACTCGGATTTCAAAGTTTGTCTTTTTCCCCTAACCTCTCATGCATTTCCTACAGCCATGACACTGGGAATCCTCCCGGCCCCCAACTTGGGTCCCTTTTCACTTCTTAGTGCTTGAATGCTACACAGAAGACAATGAAAATTCTGACTCAGGAAAAAAGCACTCAATCTTCAAGCAAGGACATCATCCTGCACATTCCCTGCATCTTCCTAGGTATTAGCTTCAAGTCTAGTTTCTTTTTAGAAAGGAGATGTACATGGCCCTCTCGCCAGTATTTGCTTTGTTCAACAATCAGTAGAAAAGGCTTTCTGGTGAGTGGGAAGAGGAAGTCGTTATTCTTTGGGGGTTTGGACCATAGTATTTTACAGTGATTAAGCTCCTCTTGCCTGCAGACTTATTCCCCTGCAGGGAATAAGAAGGAATAAGGAATAAGAAGACATTTCTTCTTTGCTGTTGTGTTTTCAGCCTCTAACTTTATTCTGCTAAGAAGCGTGGCTCTCTTTCCTACTACAGGTGCCTTCTCTCCACATTTGACTTCATTCTGGGTGGTGACTGGCCATGTCATCCTCACGTTTGGAGATGCCATACTTGGGCAATATTTGAGCCATTGGCAGGATGTTACCCTGTGAGTTGCTATGAAAAGAGGAAACAAGACTTTGGGGACTTTACAGAGGAAAGATAGAAAGAACAAGAAGAGCTGAGAGGTATCCTGAGATGAGGTAAGCAGGCTGAGGCTTCAGAAAGGAAATGTGAGCAGAGAAAGTGGACACATGGGCAGACTCAAGTTGGGGAACAGGGTATTTGGTCTACTTGTCAAGCAACCAGCATGAATTAAAATCATCATCTGGGCAAATTACTGTCCTTATTGTTGTGTGGAATACAAAGAAGGGCACAGAATATGGCACCTGGTTTTCGGAAAGTGGTATGTACAAACAGAACATTGGGTAATGTCCACAGAAGGGGGTATGAGGCAGTGCCCAAGTGATTAAGAAAACAGGAGACTTGGGTAAAGCTTCAGGGTGGAGAAAGTGGTCAACAGTGTCAAATATTGCTGGGCACTTGAGAAAGCTAATGGAGAAAAAGACCTCAGAGATGGCAACCTTGTTAGCACTGGCAACCTTGTGCAGAACTGGGAGCAGGTTCGTGGTTGGGAGGAGGGTGAGATGTGGAGTATCTCTAGGTTAGAATATTAGGTGTCCACCCCGGCTAGGCAGTAGCCAGCATCCAACTGTGCAGAGCCAAGGATGATGACCAAGGTATTTTAGAGTGTGGTGCTACACAAGTAAGCCCATAGCTGACCCTGTGGTTCTGTAGCCTACCTCATGGTTTCCCTGCATGCTCATTCTCACTCAAGAACTGGAGGAAAAGGAAAAGGGAGGTGGCATTGGGTGGTGGCAAAGGGGTCTCCTTCGTTCCTACTTCCCTTTTTGCTCCTATTGACCATTGCCTGATGCATAGCAGTCGTCTAGGTGATCCTGAATACAGTGCTGGCTGGGGAACCTGCTGATTGCCACCCAAACTGCAACAGTATGTTCAAGTGTATATTACAGTAGTGACTTATTCATTAGCTGAATAAGCCTCTCTGACATGGTTTTGCTGTCGTCCCTCTAGTGTTTGAGTTATGATGTCAACTTGACTCTGCCCTGGGTGGCACTTCTAATTAGGTAGATTGGTTCCTCTTCTTGGTCTGCCCTAGCTGAATGTGTCTGCCTAGGTCTCAGAGCTGTGTTGGGGAGAATATGGAGCCTGCAACCTTGTCTCAGGAGTGAAAAGGAGCAATTGAGTGGTAGGATGTCTGGAATTTCTAAAGAAGGATGGTCTGGATTCCCAGGTCTTCCAACAGCCACAAGAAGTGCAGAGGAAGACATAAGCCCTCCCTCTTAAAGGAGGAGCTGGAGGGAGAGGAATTAAAGAATAGGTTGCAGCTGCTTTATGAAGTCAGGGAAGAGATCCCTGGCTCTATCCCAAGTGAAATTCTCTTATTAGTATTTGCCTTAGATTTGATAAGATGTTGAATAAACCTGATGTGGTAATAATCTGGAAGCAGATGCCTGACAGTGTAGGATGACTGGATTTATTAGAGCAGTGCCAGTAGCTTTTAGATTTTAAGGAAGTCTGTCCAATATTACAAGTACAAAGAAGCAGGGGTGGAGTTTCTAGGTGCTTGATAGAGTGAAAAAGTGACTAGGTGAGTGGAATTGGGGGCCAAGTCCTCACATTTCAAGAAAAGAGATGGAAGGGGAATGTTTCTGGAGTTTGCTAATAGCTACTGGGGGACTGAATCTCTTTCATACACTTCTCCTGCCTTCCATCTTCATTTGGGCAGAAGCTAAAAATCTGCCCAGGTGGTTGTGTTACTGCTAATTGCTTCATGTTTTTAATGGGGCCTCATAATTTTAATTGCATTTGGATATTTTATATTCACTCAGTCTCCACATGGGCACTGTTGGAGACAATAATACAGAAAATTATAATGACATTGGCGATACCACTCACTTGGCCCAGGGCTCTTTGCTGCTCTGGGTTAGAGAACAGGCAGAAAGTAATGCAGAAGGTCAAGAGGAGTCTCAGTTTATCCTCAGCTTGATGGTCTCCTATCCTACCCAAGAACCAGGTTGCCACTGAGTCTGGCAGCATTAGCTCTTTGCCAGGCCCAGGATTCACGCTGGATGGTGGAAGGCCTGGTTTTCAAGCTCCAGGCCAGGTTTCCAGTGGATGCATCTCTCTCTCTGGCTCTAGACAACTTGAAAGAGGCCCCATGCCCATGTGCCCTTTATAAGTAGTCCTTTGGACTCTTACTTAAACATGGTCCTCTCCTACTTAAATATGTCATCGGCCACCAAGGCAGTAGTACTTAGGGATATGCCCATCTTTGCCCCACCTAATCCTGTCCTTTATTGGAATCCAGCCTCAGTGGAGGAGGAAGAGAATTCCTCCATAAAAGTACACTTTTTATTTCCGTAATTAAAGTGTGATCATATAAATAGCACATGCTTTTTATTTGAATTTGAATAACACATGGAAATATAAAGAGAAAAATAGAAGACACCTGAAATCTCATTACCTTGAGATAACAGTTTGGTGACCATCCTTTCAAGAACCCCTTTATGCATTCAGACACACATGTGTATAGTTTTACATGAATGGGATGATATTACACATACTGTGTGTGTGTGTGTGTGTGTATTTTAAAATCATGAATTTTTTCTTTCTTCCTATCTCTTCTTCCTAAATGAACACTTATCTCCCTATTTCTGTCCTACATATGTTACTATCTGCTGTGTACCCTTCTATATTTTTCTCCATACTCAATTACTATCATACAGAGATATGTGTATGTCTGTGTATCTATGCTTATATAATATACATATACTTTATAAGCAAATAGATAGATTTTTTCTTGGTTTTGAAATGTGATATACTTCAATCCATACTTTTATCACCTTGCTTTTCTTATTTAGTAATACCTTATGTTCACACTTCCAAGTTACCTAGTATAACTCTATCCCATATCAACATTTCATTGCATAACATGGTAGAATTCCCCTATTAATATACATATTCTTGGTTTCCAGTCTGGACCACTGTGAGCAGTGCTGCAATAAATATCCCATTCCTTTCAAATAGGTTCTTTTATTTCTCTAGGATAGCTATCTAAGAGCCAGAATTGCTGGTTTAAAGAGTATTTGCATTTTAAATATTCATATATGTGGCCAGATTGCCTTCCAAAAAGGCTTGAACAGGGATGCCTGGGCGACTCAGTTAAGCATTGACTCTGAATTTTGGCTCAGGTCATAATCTCACAGTTCGTGAGTTCAAGCCCTGCAGTGGGTTCCACGCTGTGAATGTGGAGCCTGTTTGAGATTCTCTGTCTCCCTCTCTCTGCCCCTCCCCAGCTCTCTTTCTCTCTCATAGTAAATAAATAAACTTAAAACAACAACAACAAAAAGCTTTAAACACTTCAAAGTTTCACAAGCATAATTTATTTTCCTCCTTTCTTTTCTTCCACGTTTTAGGCAGAAATAGGGAATTATATCTCATTGTTGTTTTCATTTATAGTTTTCTGGCTTTTAGTGAATTTGAGCACCTATTCCTAAGGCTGGCTATTTGACAAACCTAACTATTTGTGACATTTGCCATTTGTCCATGATATTATCTTTTTCTAATCAATTGGTAAGAGTTCTTTGTATATTACAGAGGTCGTGGTAGAGAAAACACTTACCCTCACTTCTGATGTTTCCATCTAGCAGGGGCAGCCATTAATGTAATGTTTCTGTCAGCTCTTGAACTCTTCATTCACTTCCTTTCTGTGGTAGAGAGATTGAATCTGGTGAGTTTGGGAGGAGAGGTTGGAATGTAGTTAAGCCTATATCCTTTTTTTGTGTTTTCTTGTGGTGAGAGGTCTACTAAGAGCATATGTTCTTGATTGCACTCCACTGTCTTTTAATTGGTGAGTTTAACCTATTTACATTTATTTCAATGACTGTATAAATTATGACTTGTTTCTTCTAATGTATTTCAAATTTCCCATTTATTGTACTTTCTTTTTTTCTCCTTCCCTACTTTCCTTTTTTTTTTTTAAGAAATAGCCTTTTAAAAAAATATTTATTTTTGAGAGAAAGAGAGAGAGCACGAGTGGGGAGGGGCAGAGAGAGAGGGGGACACAGAATCCAAAGCAGGTTCCAGGCTCTGAACTGTCAGCACAGAGCCCTATGCGGGGCTCAAACTCAAAAACCAAAAGATTGTGACATGAACTGAAGTCAGCCGCTAAACTGACTGAGCCACCCAGGTGCCGCTGTCCTTCCCTGCTTTTCAATGGATGAATCAAATATTTTTCCTCATGGTTTAAACATTGTACATTCTATTTTTAGTCTTATATTTGTTACTTGTGCTTATGTTTACTTACCTCTATTGATTACTTTTTTATTTTTTAAATTTTTAATGTTTTTATTTATTTTTGAGAGACAGAGAGAGACAAGATATGAGTGGGGTAGGGACACACAGAGAGAGAGAGACACAGAATCTGAAACAGGCTCCAGACTCTGAGCTGTCAGCACAGAGCCCAACGTGGGGCTTGAACTCATGAACTGCAAGATCATGACCTGAGCCAAAGCCCCACACTTAAGCAACTGAGCCACCCAGGCACCCCACCTCTATTGATTTCTTATTTTACTTACCCCTTATTGATTTTAATATTGTACCAGAGGTAGTGGGAGAAACCAAGTATGAAAATGAAATAAAAAGCATATAGATTTGGGGGCGCCTGGGTGGCTCAGTGGGTTAAGCATCTGACTTCAGCTCAGGTCATGATCTCACAGTCTGTGAGTTCGAGCCCCGCGTTGGGCTCTGTGCTGACTGCTCAGAGCCTGGAGCATGCTTTGGATTCTGTGTCTCCTCTCTCTGCCCCTCCCCTGCTCATGCTCTGTCTCTCTCTGTCTCAAAAATAAATAAAAACATTAAAAAAGTGTTTAAAAAAAAGCATATAGATTTGAAAGGAAGAAGTGAAATTCCCTCTATTTTCCAGATGACATGATCTTGTATAAATAAAATTCTACGGAATGCGCTGAAAACTTTTAGAGCTAACAAACAAGTTCAGCAAGGTTGCGAGGATTAATATGCCAAAAAAAAATTATATTCCTAAACACTATGAGTGAACAATCCAAAAATAAAAAAATTTCATTTGGGGTACCTAAATGGCTCAGTTGGTTAAGCATCTGACTCTTGATTTTGGTCAGGTCATGCTGTCACAGTTCCTGAGTTCAAGCCCTGCACTGAGCTTTGCACTGACAGTGTGGAGCCTGCTTGGGTCTCTCTCCACCTCCCCAAAAAGAAGTATATCATCATCTGTATATTCCCCCTTGAATGATACAAATACTTAGTGTACTCTCATATCCCTTAATCTTACCCCATGCACCATCTCCACCATGCTGATAGTGTGTAAAATTTAGTTATGAATTATATAAGTATACATGCTTATCTTTTCTTCTCTTTATTGAGATATAGTTTTCATATAGTCAAATGCACAGATCTGTCTATAACTAATTTGGACAAATGTATATAATATATAAAAAACATCACCCAATTCAAGATAAAGGACATTTCCAGAACCCCATAAGGTTCCTTCATGCCCCCTTTTAGTCAACCCCTTCTACCAGAGCCAACTGTTATTCTGAGTTCTATCACCATAGATTAGTTTGCTTCTTCTAGAACTTATTAAAAGAACCATGTAATATATACCTTTTGGGTTTTGCTTTTTTCACTCAACCTGATATTTTTTGAAAGTCATTCATGTTATTGCATTTATTTGTAGTTGTTTTCTTTTTATTGCTAGTTGTTATTCAATTGTATGAACATACCAAAACTTGCTTATCTATTCTTCCATTGGTGGATATTTGTGTTTTCTTTTTCAATTTGGGTATACTATGAATAAAACATTCTCATATAAGTTTTTTGTGTACATGAATAGAATTGCTGGATCATAATTGCTCCAAGGGTGTGTTGAAACTTCTCCACTGGACACTTGAACTTCTACAAAAGTCATCTCATCCATGGTGATTGTCATTATCCATCTTCTTTATGGGGGAGACAGTAGAAAACTCATATTGCACCATGTTTATAATGACACTGCTTCTGATTTGACATTTTTATCTATTTAGGGTCTTGATCACACACCAGATGTCTAGTAAACAACTCCAGGCTTCCACAGACCTATTCATCAGACCGTTCAGGTGGCACATGATTGTGACTGTGGGATCAGTCATTGCAATTTGTGTAAGTATATTTCTTTCCACTTGTCTCTCTCTATCCATAGAGCTTGAACCAATTGCTTCCATCCAGGAGAAGGAGGCTGAAGGAGGCTCTCCATTTCATCATTCCATTTTCCTGTTTCTAATCTAGAAACAGAAGTGTCCAAGAGGGACAAGCTCTTAGAAAAAGAATGAGCAAATTATAGCAGGTAGGGGTAACTGTAAGGGAGTCCAAAACACTAGCCTGAAAAACTGAGGAGAAGAAGGAAACCTGAGCTCTCCATGCTTTCTTTCCCCCAAGGTGCTATATTTCTGCTCCAGCCCACCTGGCTCCTTTCTAGATCTTAAAATTGAGATAGCCCCCATACCTGTCTCTAAGGATGCCCTGCTGTCCCTCTCTACCTTTGCATATATGTAAGAGTTTCCTTTTCCCCTTGGTTCCACTAAGAAAAAAAAAACAAAAAGTTGAACTATTCAAAAAGAAGCTCTATCAGGAATAGGGGCGCCTGGGTAGCTCAGTTGGTTAAGCATCCAACTCAGCTCAGGTCATGATCTCATGGTTTGTGAGTTCAAACCCCATGTTGGGCTCTGTGCTGACAGCTCAGAGCCTGGAGCCTGCTTCGGATTCTATGTCTCTCCCTTTCTCTTTCTCTCTTTGCCCCTCCCTGCTGTGTGTTCTGTCTCTCTCTCTCAAAAATAAGTAAACATTAAAACATTTTAACAAAAGAAAACATTTAAAAAATTTAAGGGAAAAAATAAAAGAAACCTTAAAGATAGAAATCTATGTATGTACAAAGGACAAATCATTTATGTTAAGCTAAATAGCAGTTGTCTTCAAACTGAGTTGCTTCTATAGCTCCATTTTCTGGGCGTTAGTTCAAACTTTTTGCCATTTAGCCTGAGATAAGTTTATTTTTGTTGTTGCTCTGACTAGTTCTGGTGAAACTGAGAATCTTTTCTTGAACATATTTTCTTGTTTTGAGTTCTTTATCAGAGAACAGGAAATGAGAATTTAGTAGAAAAGTGCTATCTCAAGATAGAGTATGTATCTTAGGGATATGATCCTAGCAGAGGAAAAGATTACTTCAAGAGATGGCATTTCCTGATACCACTATAGAGTGATAAGCCCTTGGGAATTATGGAGGAAGGCAGTCAAGAAAGGTGGCAGCTGGACAAGAGCAGGGAAATGTTGGGAAATTGGTTTCATATAGGGAAATCAGGCAAGTAAGTAAATGCATTCAGGATAATGAGAAACCAGTTTCCATTATTGAAGGACTTACAAATATGGAAAGGGAAGACTGGAATAGACCCTGAGGTGTTGGACTGGAATTGAAGCTATAAAGGGAAATATTTCATAACATTAAAAGGATCGATTCAGCAATCCGTCAAGAGGACATAACAGACCTGTTTATGCATCTAATAACAGAGTTTCAAAATATATGAAGCAAAAACTTACAGGACTTCAAATAAAAAATGACAATTCACAATTAGAGATTTCAATATCCCTTCATCTACAATTGACAGTATAAATTGACAGAAAATAGGTTAACATACAGAAGATGTGAACAACGGTACCAACTGACTTTAACCAATTATGTCATTTATAGAACCCTCCGCACAACACAGAAGAATACACATTCTTTTCAAGTGCTTATGGAATGTTTACCAAAATAGATTGTATTCTGAATCATAAAACAAGTCTAAATAAATTTAAAATGTTTCAAATCATACAAAATTGTGTTCTCAGATCACATTGAAAATACATTAGAAATCAATAATGGAAAGATTTCGAGAAGACTTCCAAATATTTGGAAACTAGGCAACATCTAAATAGTTCATGGGTCAAAGGAAAATCTTAAAGGAAATTGTAAAGTATTTTGAACAAATGGAAAATGAAAACAGACCTATTAATTTTTGTAGGATACTCACAGGGAAATTTATAGCACTAAATGCCTTTGTCAGAAAAGAAGTAAGATCTCAGACAAATTCTTAGAAATATACAAACTACCAAAACTGAAACAGGAAGAAATAGATCATCTGAACAGACCCATAGCCAGCAAAGAAATTGAATTAGTAATCAAAAATCTCCCAACAGGGGTGCCTGTGGCTCAGACGATTGAGCGTCTAACTTCAGCTGAGGTCCTGATCTCAGGATTTTTGAGTTGGAGCCCTGCCTCAGGCTGTCTGCTGTCAGCACAGAGCCTGCTTTGAATCCTCTGTCTCCCTCTGTCTCTGCTCCTCCCCGCTCTCAAAAATGAATAAACATTAAAAAAAAAAAAAAAAAAAAAACCTCCCAACAAACAAAAGTCCAAGGCCAGATGGCTTCCCAAGGGAATTCTACCAGACATTTAAAGAATTAATACTTCTTCTCAAACTGTTCCACAAATAGAAATGGAAGGAAAACTTCCAAACTCATTTTATGAGGCCAGCATTACCTTGATTCCAAAACCAGACAAAGACCCTACTAAAAGGAAAATTACTAAAAGGTCAATATCCCTGATGACCTAGATGCAAAAATCCTCAACAAGAAACTAGCAAATCAAATCAAGAGTACATTAAAAGAATTATTCACCATGATCAAGTGGGAATTTATTCCTGGGCTGCAGGGGTGGTTCAATATTCGCAAGTCAATCAATGTGATACACAACATTAATAAAAGGAAAGATATATATGTTAACTAGCTTGGATTTAAATAAAATTTGAAAATAAATAAATAAATAAATAAATAAAAAAGAAGGATAAGAACCATATGATCCTCTCAATAGATGCAGAAAAAGCATTTGACAAAATACAGCAACCATTCTTGATAAAAACCCTCCAGAAAGTAGGGATAGATATACATACCTCAACATCATAAAGGCCATATACGAAAGACCCACAGCTAATATTATCCTCAATGGGGAAAAACTGAGAGCTTTGACTCTGCAATCAGACAACAAAAAGAAATAAAAGGCATCCAGATCAGCAAGGAAGAAATCAAACTTTTGCTATTTGCAGACAACATGATACTCTATGTAGAAAACTTAAAAGACTCCACCAAAATATTGCTAGAACTAATATACAAACTAAGCAATGTTTCAGGATATAAAATCAATGTACAAAAATCTGTTGCATTTCTGTTTACCGATAATGAAGCAGCAGAAAAAGAAATCAAGGAATCAGTCTCATTTACAACTGCACCAAAAACCATAAGGTAAAAACGAATAAACCTAACCAAAGAGGTAAAAATATCTGTACTCTGAAAACTATAGAACACTTATGAAAGAAATTGAAGAAGACACAAAAAAATGGAAAAACATTCCATGATCATGGATTGGAAGAACAAACATTGTTGAAATGTCTATACTACCCAAAGCAATCTACACATTTAATTCAACCCAATCAAAATACTGCCAGCATTTTTCACAGAGCTAGAATAAACAATCCTAAAATTTTTATGGAACCACAAAAGATCCCGAATAGTCAAAGCAATCCTGAAAAAGAAAAGCAAAGCTGGAAGCATCATGATTCTGGACTACAAAGCAAGTCATCAAGACTACTGGCACAAAAACAGACACAGGGATCAATAGAACAAAATAGAAAACCCAGAATGGACCTACAACTATATGGTCAACTAATCTTTGACAAAGTAGGAAAGGATATCCAACAGAAAAAAGAAAGTCTCTTCAACAAATGGTGTTGGGAAAACTGGACAGCAACATGCAAAAGAATGAAACTGGACCACTTTCTTATACCATCCCCCAAAATAAATTCAAAGTGGATGAAAGACCTACATGTGAGACAGGAAACTATCAAAATCCTAGAGAACACGAGCAGCCACCTCTTTGACATGGGCCATAGCAACTTCTTACTAGACACATTACCGGAGGTAAGGGAAACAAAAGCAAAATTTGTGACGTCATCAAGATAAAATCTTCTGCACAATGAAGGAAACAATCAACAAAACTAAAAGGCAGCCTACAGAATGAGAAAAGATATTTGCAAATGACATATCTGATAAAGGATTAGTATACAAAATCTATAAAGGATTTATTTATCAAACAACACCCCCCAAAAAACAAATAATCTAGTGAAGAACTGGGCAGAAGACATGAGTAGACATTTTTCCAAAGAAGAAATCCAGATGACTGACAGATACATGAAAAGATGCTCAACGCCACTCATCATCAGGGAAACACAAATCAAAACCATGATGAGATACCACCTCATACCTGTCAGAATGGCTAAAATTAACAACACAAGAAACAAGTGTTGGCAAGGATGCAGAGAAAGGGGAACGCTCTTGCACTGTTGGTGGGGATGCAAACTGGTGCAGCCACTCTGGAAAACAGTATGGAGGTTCCTCAAAAAACTAAAAAGAGAACTATCCTACAATTCAGCAATTGCACTACTAGATATTTACCCTAAGGATACAGAAATACAGATTCGATGGGTTACATCACCCTAATGTTTATAGCAGCATTATCAACGATAGCCAAACTATGAAGAGAGCCAAATGTCCACTGACCAATGAATGGATAAAGATGTGGGGTGTGTGTGTGTGTGTGTGTGTGTGTGTGTGTGTAATGGAATGTTACTCAGCCATCAAAAGGAATGAAATCTTCCATTTGCAATGATGCAGATGGAGCTAGAGTGTGTTATGCTAAAATGAAATAATTCAGGCAGAGAAAGATAAATGTACGATTTCACTCATGTTGAATTTAAGAAACAAAACAGATGAACACATGGGAAGGGGGGAAAAAGAAAGAGGGGGAAATGAACTATAAGAGACTCTTAAAGATAGAGAACAAACTGAGGGTTGATGAAGGGAGGTGGGTGGGGGGTTGGGCTAAATGGATTGTGGGTGTTAAGGAAGGCACTTGTGTTGAACACTGGGTGTTATATGTAAGTGATGAATCACTAAATTCTACTCTTCTACTCCTGAAAACAATATTACACTACATGTTAACTAACTAGAGTTTATATAAAAATTTGGAAAAAGAAAGAAAAAAGAAAGATCTCAAATCAATGAACTCAGTATCCACCTGAGTTCTGAGAAACTGATAAAGAAGAACCAATTAAGTCCTATGTAAGCAGAAAAATATATATATCAAAGCAGAAATAAATAAAATAGAAAACAGAAAAACAATATAGAAAATAAATTGAGGGGCACCTGGTTGGCTCAGTTGTTTGAGTGTCCAACTCTTGATTTTGGCTCAGGTCATGATCTCATGGTTCATGGGATCATGCGCACGTTGGGCTCTGGGCTGACAGCAAGGAGCCTTCTTGGAATTCTCTCTCTCCCTCTCTCTCTGCCCTTCTCTCTCTCTCTCTCTCTCTCTCTCTCTCTCTCTCTCTCTTTCTCTCAATTTCTTTCTCAGAAGAAAAAAAGAAAAAATTGAAAGCTGGTTCTATGAGAA
This sequence comes from Herpailurus yagouaroundi, assembly GCF_014898765.1. NCBI lineage: Eukaryota > Metazoa > Chordata > Mammalia > Carnivora > Felidae > Herpailurus > Herpailurus yagouaroundi. The sequence goes on along the minus strand of NW_024412447.1, from coordinate 7,161,173 downwards.
CATCAATAAAACTTAAGCCTGAAGTGCAACTAATCAGGAAAAAAGAGTAAAGACAAAAATTTTCAATATTAGGAATGCAAGAGGTATGTCAGTAAATATTCTGCAGATACTAAATAGATGAATAGATTTAAGCAAGTAAATTTGATAACTTTGATGGTGACAAACTCCTTAAAAGTTTGTCAAATTCCTTAAAAGATACAAACAACAAAAGATGACTCAGAAAGAAATATATAACCTGAATAGCCTCATATCAATTATAGAAATTGAATTTGCAGTTAAAAAAAACCTTCCTAGGAGAACCATCATTGTCAAGTAGATTTTATCCCAAGTGTATGAAGCTGACTCAATATTCAAACATCACTAAATATAATTCACCATGTTAATGGCCTAAGGGAAAAATACATGAGCATCTCAATAGATGCAGAAAAAGTATTTGATGAAATTCAACATCTATTCATGATTAAAAGTCTTAGCAAAACAGGAATAAAAGAGAATTTACTTAACCTGAGAAAGGGAATCTACTTAATCATACGTAATGGTTAAAGACTGAATGCTTTTCAGAAAGATCAGGAATATGGCATGGATATCTACTTCCAGCACTCCTCTTTAACATTGTACTGGAAATCTGAGCCAGTGCAATAAGGCAGTGGGAGAAAATGGTATGCAGATTGGAAAGGAAGTCTCTGTCTAAAAAGTTTTTTTTGGGAGGCTGGTGACTCAGTTGGTTAAGCATCCAACTTCGGCTCAGGTCATAATCCCACGGTCTGTGAGTTCAGGCCCCATGTAGGGCTCTGTGCTGACAGCTCAGAGCCTAGAGCTTGCTTCAGATTCTGTGTCTCCCTTTCTGTCTGTGCCCCTCCCCCGCTTGTGCTCTGTCTCTCAAAAATGAATAAACATTAAAAAAATTTTTTTGAAAAACCAAATCAATTATATTTCTATAGATGAACAATTGGAATCAAAAAATTTAAAAATACCATTTCCAATAGCACCACTCAAAAAAGAGAAAAATACTTAGGTATAAATGTAATAAAATATGTGCAAGATCTGTTCACAGAAAACTACAAAACACTGATGAAATAAATCAAAGAAGACCTAAATAAATTAAGAGATATACCATGTTAATGGAATAGAGAATCAGTATCATTGATATGTCACTTACATGGGCAGGGGCAGGGGGATGTCATTTAAGAAGAAAACCTTAAGAAGAAAATAGTAAATCAAAAGGTGAATTTAGGACAGTTAAATGATATAAAACCAAAATATAAAAATCAACTGTATTTCTATATACTAGCAATAAACAAATGGAAAGCTTTATGGGTGGTGGCTTTTCAATGTAGGGTGATTGGAGAACCTGTATGTTAGTACCATTAGGTCTTTCCTCTCAGGTCAGATTCCTCAGAGAAATTTTCCAGGATTCTGCTTTGAGGTTGGTGGCCTGTGCTTAGCTGTCAGTCTTCTAGGAGGTGAGTCTGGGAAGAAGGCTGGGGGTGAGGTTTGGGAAGGGAGGAGAAGAGCTAAGCATTCAGCATATAATCATTCTACTCCCTGGGAAGGGCTCCCCACACGTTGGTCCTTGGCTTCATCATCTGGGAAGTTCCTCCTTATCCATTATCCACCTTGGTCACATCTGAAGTGGACACTGAAGGGGTAATATTGAGTGTAGCAAAGGACTGTCAGTTATCTGTTAAACACGTTTCTCTAAAAACAGAACCTCTAAACCAGGACTTTTTTGTCTTTCCGGAGAGTTGGTTTACTAGCATGCTACTTCAGAAATCCCTGAATTTCAGGGAAGATGAATCCTTACCCAAGCCTAAGCCCTCCAGGCTGAATTGTAATTGGTCTCAACCAATCATGATAATGTCATTCTCCTAGCTCTGGTGGTCAACTGACACTTGACAATGAAATATAAAGCCAAAGTCTTCTGGGTGGGGCTTTTGGAAAATGTTTTCTTTCCTAATTTAAAGGGGAAAATCCAAGCACAGTTTGCTATTTCCCATTTTACTTGCTGACACATGGACATACGCACTGGATATACAGCCATCTTGCACCATGGAACAGCAAGTCAACATAATAAGGACAGCATATGGAGGCTGGATCCTTGATGACATTGTTGGAGCCACTAACCAGCCTTTCATGCCCTATTCCTGGACATCTCATTTTGTGAGAAAAATAAGACCATCATTCTTAAGCCACTGTGCTTTGGCTTTTCTGTAACCATTCCTAGCTCATATAACCAGTGTAGTTGAGCATCTTTTTCTGATGTTTATTTTCTTTTACAGTTCCCCTTTTGTAATATGCCTGTTCATGTATTTTCCCCATTTTCCCATTGTACTATTTATTGTATTCATTTTGACTGTGGTCATTCTTCCTATATTCTGGGTATTAGTCCTTTGTCTTTTATACATATTGTAAATATCATATTTCATCAATTCCAAGATGTGCATTTTTTCACATTTGAATATCTCTGAAATTGAGATGTCATATAAATTATGGTATTTCATATTGCAGTCAGCAGGGGGCAGAGTTGGCATTGCTGTTGCCATAACCTGAGGCATATTTGCCAAGAAGCCAATGAGGCTCAAAGTTCAGATTGTAGGGGTGTCTGGCTGGCTCAGTCAGTAGAGCATACAATTCTTGATCCCAGGGTCCTGAGTTCAAGCTGAACATTGAGCATGGAGCCTAGTTAAAAAAAAAAAAAAAAAAAAAAAAAAAAGTTCAGACTCTAACTAGCTTGGATCTCTACCAACGCCATGGGAGGGGCAGTAGCAGTGTCATGTGGTTCTGTAAACTTTATAGTAGTAAAATATTTTAACCTCAATCTGTTAAGGTCATGTATCTTTCTATTACAACTTCCTCTATGTCAGGTGATGTGAGAGTGGTCACGGGCATTTTTTTTTTTTAAGCCTATTAAGAGAAATTGGAGTTGAGGAACATTTAGTTTTGATGTGATGTGGTTTCCAGACATTCTTGTGTATAGCTAAGTTGTAGTTAGTTGTCTCAGTATAGGAATGGCTTCCAGGAATACTCCTCCCCCACCCTGTGCCAACCCAGCATCACCACACAAAGAAACAGCCAGAGGCCCTACCATGATACCAGTGCTTCCTATGACACCCAGCACCAGAAAGAAGTATGTGGGTAGTGGAGAAGAAACAAAATTTGAAACGGCCTTTTCTTTCTTATTGCAAGATAGCTGACACACCTCCAGACACTGAATCCACATCTTAGGTGGAAATAAAATAGGGGCAGTCCCAGCTTTATTGGTCCTTTTTGTTTGGTGAGTGACAGCTGTCTCAGGTATCTGTTATCAGACCTCTCCTTGTATCTTAATAGCCAGAGCTGAGAGACTCTCAAAAAGATTGAGAAGGTGTAGATGTCATGACTGGCTCAGACCAATAATAATATTCTACATGATAATATTGTATCACATTTGGCTATACAAAAATGGAATATGGATGGACAACCAACGGTGTCTGTCACAAACACCCTCCCCAAGTCTAGACCTAGGGAAACCTGCCTGCAGGACAGCCCAGATCTGCACAAGAGACACACTTATACAGGATCACTGTCTCACATACACAGGCCCTGAGAGTTTAGAATGAAGGAAGAAAGAGAACAAGGAAGAATGGCCTCCAAAGCCAACAGGACTCCCAGACTATCACAGCACTAGACCCATACCCACCAAAGTTAGAAAATGGTAGCAAATTCCCACCCCTCTAAGCAGTTAATCCAGGAAACAATGTTCCCAGAGCCGAATATAATCCAGTCTCTGGTTTTGCCAAAGAAACAAGCTGAGCTTCAGAGGTAGCCAAAGGCAAGTCAATAGGCAAGGAAGAGAAAAGCTTCTTGGTTTCAGGATCACCATTTGGTCTACAGTGGTTGTCTGAAGTCCACAGCCTATGAACTTAAATTTTATTGGGACATTTCCCCCACTAAGGGTGATTGTGTCCTGTGCATACTATAGCAGTAGGAAAAATCCACCTCTGTGTGCTTCCTCCTCTTCCAGAGAATGGGGTGTGGGACATCCCCTTCTTTTTGAAAATTGTGGAAGTGTGCAGTAGGGAAAACTTCATCAGATCTTACTTAAAGGGCCCATCTTCCCCACATCATGTATGTTTGAAACATCTCAATTTCCTGTTCCCTTTTAGGTTCCATGGTCCTGATATCCAATTGCTGTATAAAGTGTGGGTTCTGTAAATGACACAACCTTGAGAAATATATCTATCAGTGTGTTGGCATCTCCCATGCTTTGCCCAAAGGCTGTGACCACAGCTTCTTGCACAGCCATTGCTTTGCCCCAAGAAACATGCCTCCCGAGGGCAGTTTCCCTGTTAGCCCCATGTTGGTTTCCCTCTCAACAGGTTCCTGAACAAAATCTGGTGACTCCAAGGCTTTTGCCTCATTTTAGAAATATTCTCCCATTCTTCTCTACTAACTCAAAGCTGGGTAATGAGCCCAGCAGGGAAAGGGGAGAAGACTTTATGTCCAGATTCCATTATAGGCAGGAGTAGTCAATGAAATATAAAAAAAAAAAAAAAAAAAAAAGATGGGGCGCCTGGGTGGCACAGTCG
>NW_024412447.1:7079983-7156595 GCF_014898765.1 Herpailurus yagouaroundi | reverse complement strand
GGGCCAAAGTTGGATGCTCAACCAACTGAGCCATCCAGCTGCCCCGATATTTTAACATGCTTTAAAAATTAGTCAATTTTGGGGCGCCTGGGTGGCGCAGTCGGTTAAGCATCGACTTCAGCCAGGTCACGATCTCGCGGTCCGGGAGTTCGAGCCCCGCGTCAGGCTCTGGGCTGATGGCTCAGAGCCTGGAGCCTGTTTCCGATTCTGTGTCTCCCTCTCTCTCTGCCCCTCCCCCGTTCATGCTCTGTCTCTCTCTGTCCCAAAAAATAAATAAATGTTGAAAAAAAATTAAAAAAAAAATTAGTCAATTTTCCTCTCCTTCATTATGGCCTTTATGTATCATCTTTTTCTTTGCATTCCTTTTTTTTTTTAATGTTTATTTATTTAGTTTGAGAGAGAGAGAAAGAGCAGGGGAGATACAGAGAGAGGGAGAGAGAGAGAATCCCAAGCAGCCTCTGAGCTGTTAGTGCAGAGCCCAATGTGGGGCTCAAACCCATGAACTGTAAGATCATGACCTGAGTCAAAATGAAGAGTTGGACAATTAATTGACTGAGCCACCCAGACCCCCCTTTTGCAATCCTTTTAAACAAATCCTAATTCCCCCTAGGCAGGTGAACCCCCTGACTTGGGTGAAGATGATATACTCCAAAACACAAAACAAACAAAACTAGGGGCACCTAGCTAGCTCAGTCAGTAGAGCATGTGATTCTTTAAAAAAAAGTGTTTTTTTAATGTTTATTTATTTTTGAGAGCAAGAGAGAGAGAGAGCACAAGTTGGGAAGGGGCAGAAAGAGGGAGACACAGAACCTGAAGCAAGCTCCAATCTCTGAGCTGTCAGCACAGAGCCCAATGCAGAGCTTGAACCCACGAACTCCAAGATCATGACCTGAGCCAAAGTCGGTCGCTTGACCAACTGAGCCACCCAGGCACCCTGAGCATGTGATTCTTAATCTCAAGGTCGTGAGTTCAAGCCCTACGTTGTGTGTGGAGCCTACTTAAAATTAAAAAACAAACAAACAAACAAACAAAACCCACAACTATATGCTCTCTCTCCTTGATAATCTAACCCCCTTTTTAGGAGCAGATTCTTAGATCAAAGTCAACAGCAGATACCCAGTTTTTGCCTACTGAAGTCCATGCAGTTAAAATCCAGGGGCAAGCTGCGCTTGGATGCCTCAGTTGGTTTAGGCTCCGACCTTGGCTCAAGTCATGATCTCACAGTTCATGAGCTCGAGCCCAACATCGGGCCCTGAGCTGACAGTGCAGAGCCTGCTTCTAATCTTCTGTCCCCCTCTCTCTGCTCCTTCCATGCTCATGCTCTCTCAAAAAATAAACACTAAAAAAATAAATAAAAATAAAAAAATAAAATCCAGGGGCAAGACTACAGCCATCAACCGCAATGTGGGTCATCACAGCCTGCAGAGACCAAAGGCCCATGCTTACTAGAGAGTTTACAACCAGTTTAGGGAGAACCTCGTTGGAATATAAATTTGAAACAACTTTAATTCTTCCAGTTGTTGCTATGCAATGTGTCTGTTCAGTGCTATCCTTCCCCTTAACCACATCTCTGTCTTATTCCATAACTTAAAAAAAAATTGTTTTTATTGTTTATTTATTTTTGAGAGAGACAGAGTGTGAGTGGGGGAGGGGCAGAGAGAGAGGGAGACAGAATCTGAAGCAGGCTCCAGGCACCAAGCTGTGAGCACACAGCCCGATGCGGGGCTCCAATCCATGAACCGTGAGATCATGATCTGAGCTGAAGTCGGACGTTTAACCGACTGAGCCACCCAGGCACCCCTAATTCCATAACTTTTAAGTCAATTTCAGTTGTGAAATTCAGTCGATCTCGTGTCTCTAAGACTCAGCTCTATTCATTTTAAACTTCACCTTCATATCCAGTTCAAAATTCTCCTCTGCTCCATTCTTTCTCCCTCTGTCCCCTCTTGCCAGGTTCGGCCAAGGTTCTGGCTGATACGAGTCTGTGGGAGGCATGCTCTGCTCACACATATCTCCCTCATTCCTCCGCCCTCTATTTCTCCTCTGATATGGGAAGGGAAACCAAGAGAAGGAGAAGTAGCCTCCATCCTGTCACTAACCTGACAAAGTGGCCATCCCTTCTTGTTGACTGATCAAAGTTGCTGACCAGCTCATTAACTATTGGCTTGATGACAGGGTGGTGGCTCCAACAGGCCCTGAAGATAAAGGACTCACTGTCAAGCCACTCCCAGAGCCACTGGCAGACTCTGGTCTCATTCCCCAGTTGCATGGGTGCCTGATAAGACTGTGGCCTCCCCAGTTCTCAGTCCCAAACTATGCCAACAACTCATACTATACAGAAAAATTGGAATTCCAGCGGCTTAAGTAAGTGCCTCTGGGGCAGGTCCCAGTGATCTGCATGAAGGAAATAGCTCCTCCTTTCTCTCCCCGTGTGCTGCAGTCCTTTCTTCCTGATGTAGGCCCCAAATCTTTCTTCCTGCTCATGTTGATTTTATCCAGGAGATACATAAGGAGGGGCCTTGGGCATCCCCTGTGCCCTGGCCCTGGTGAAACATGGGAATATCACATGGCCAGAGTGTGTATGTGTCACCTAATGTCTGTGCTGAGGAAAGGCTGAGCGAAGGGGTCCAGATCCCTGACACTAAAGTGTAGTCAGAGAACAAATCAGAAGCAGGGTAAATAAATGCTAGAGACTACCAAATACTGATGGGCCGTCAAACTGGATTTACTTCCTTCCCTGGGAGGAATTGCTGAGCATTCGTACTGTGATTTTGAGCCATGTGGATGTCCCCCTGAGGCAAGGCCAATTTAGGCTTGTGGTTACCTGAGACTTGGATTTTGGTTGGGGGCTAGAGATAGTTGGAGCCACAGCCCACTCCCTCCCCACTGCTCCCTTCTATCTGCACATCTCTCCTTTTTGCCTCCTATGCAGGGAAACCCCACGACCCCATGAGTCTGATTCCATTGACTACTCCCCAAGGTGGACCTCTAGCTCATTCCTCTGTGTGTGAAGGAAACCCTCCTTCTCAAATCCAGGATGGAGATTATAAAGGTTGGGTTGTAGAAAGAGGAAATACAAAGGGGAAGGAGAATTTATCCTGGGTTTTGGAGTCCAGAGAGAGAAGGACGTGTAATGGGTGAGGAGAGCTGGAAAGTGGGCCGGGGGGGGGGGGGGCGGGGGCGGGGCCAGGTCCAAGCCTGGACCCCCCTCAGCTGACAGTTAGAGTGTATGCATCCCAAGTGAGCAGGTGATGGGGCAGAAGCCAGTGGGGACTGGGAGATAGAGATGGTATTTATTCTCCGAGAGATTTAGCAAAACCCACAGACATATGGGTTTTTTTTTTTTAAGTATATTTATTTAGAGAGTGAGTGTGTGTGTGTATGCACATGAGCGGGGGTGGGGCAGAGAGAGAGGGAGAGAGAATCCCAAGCAGACTCTGTGCTGTCAGTACAGAGCCTGACTCGGGGATCAATCCCATGAATGGTGAGATCATGACCTGAGTTGAAATCAAAAGTCAGACACTTAACCAGCTGAGTCACCCAAAGCTCCCCAAGACATAGGGTTTTAAACATGAGATGATATCTGCACGTGTGTGTGGTGGTAGCTCACACACCAGCTTTGGATCAGAAGCGGCATGACATAGGGCTGGTAGGATTCCTGCCTGAGACCCACCAGGCAGAGGAGGACTACGTCTGTTGAACTGATACCTTCCCAGAAGAAAGGTGAAGAGACACAAACCACTGACAGTTTCTTCTTTCTCTGTCCACAGATCTTGTACATCAGAGTTTCCTGGCCTAACAGCATGGTCCCTCTGCCCCCACAGCCCCGCCCTGCCTGCAAGTCCTCTGGCTGTCTCCCCAAGGAGCTCTCGGACCTGACCCATCTTTTGCACTGGCCTCCCACCCCAGGAGATGCGGGGGACCTTTTGGCCTCCACCAGTCCCCAGACTTCCACCTACCACCTGAGGGATCATTCCCAGGCCAGCTACACCCTGGGAGGCTCCCTAGAGGCCATCCTTGTCGCCAGAGACCACCAGGGCAGGCCCAAGACCTGTGGTGGAGATCTGTTTCGGGCACAGCTGCTGGGTCCCCACCTGAAGGCAGGAGTCCCTGGGGATATCCAGGATCTGGAGAATGGCACCTACCTGTTGTCCTTCCCTCTGCTGTGGGCTGGGCAGGCCCAGGTGCGAGTGCAGCTGATCCACTCCAGCGAGGCACTTAGGGTCCTGCGGGGAATCTGGAGAGACCAATGGGCCACAGTTGATTTCATGGGCTATTTCCGAGGACCCACAGGGTATGAAGAAATTGTGACTTGCAATGTTAACCCCCTGCTAACTGGGGAGGAAGAGTCTACCTGTCACTACAAGGATGAAGATTCTGGTGAGCTCTGGTTCTGTGCTCGACCCCCAACCCTGCCCTGCAACTCACTGGTAGGGCATTCAAGTGGACATTACTGGAATATGACCACACCACACGAGGAGGCCCTGCTGGCATGGTAAGAAACCCAGCATTATCTGGGATGTCTGCCCTAACCCTTGAACCCCAGTCCCTGTGATATTCTGCCTGAACAACTACCCTTATTCATCTATTCCCTTCTATTAGATGTGTTTCCTACTGCGTGCCAGGTCTCATACTAAGTGCTAACTACTTCTGTGTAATGGTCAGCATACCTGCCCTCTACAAGTTTTCAATGAGGAGATTCCTGACTTTTGTTTGGGTTTGTTTGTTTGCTTATATTTTTGTTTGTTTGTTTGTTTGTTTGTTTGTTTGTTTGTTTTTTGGGGAGAGAGAGAGAGAGAGAGGGAGAGAGAGAGAATCTTAGGCTCCACACTCAGTGTCGATTCTGACACGGGGCTCAATCCCACGACCCTGGGATCATGACCTGAGCCAAAATCAAGAGTCAGACACTCAACTGACTGAGCCACCCAGGCGCCCCTATGGAGATCCATGACTTTGGAAAACACAGTGTGATGAGTGCCTAAGCGCAGTATACATTGAGTGGTTTGGGGACATGGAGAAAAGGCAACCCACCTGCCTGTGATGATCGGGCAGGTGACAATTTAGCTAAGGCTTGAAGGAGAAACATGGACCTCTGGCAGAAGAGAAGCATTGCAGGCATCTTTGCTCTTCTGACTGCCCCTGTAAGGAGAGACGTAGGGTAGAAATTACCAGCATATGTGGTCGGAGAGTATGGAGGGTGGATGTGACCCCCGAGTGAGAGGGGAGCAGAGCCTGAAGCCCGGAAGCTGAGAAAGGCTGAGAACTGTCCTCAGTCTCAGGGCGGGGGTGGGGGCAAGCCTCCCTGGGTGGACACAAGATGGGAGTCATGGAAGGGAGATGGGCAAACAGCCTACTGTCCCTGAGATCTGTGGCAGGGTGGGGGTTAGTGAGACCCAAGGGAGAAGGGAGGCATTTTTAAAGGTGGGAGACCTGCGCATCTGGTCTCCAGCGGGGAGAGTAGGGGATAGAGGTAAAAATGGGGTCCCAGAAGGTGGCAGGGTGGAGGCAGAGTAGGGGTGGAGGGACACCCCCACTGAGTGGGGGAAGAGAAGAGCCAGAGGTGTTTACAGAGCAGGCTGGCTGCTGCTGCACCACCCCAAGGAGCACAGAAGTTCTCACTGGCTGCCATGAGGACTGGAGGTGAGCCGAGCCGGAGGCCCTGGCGGTGCTGAGGTGCCTGCTGGCCTCACCAGGTACCCATCTCTGGAGGCTCTCGGTAGTTCGTGTCTGGGAAATTCCGACTAACATTTCCTTCCTGGCATGAGAATTTAGCACCAGGTAACCTTGGTCTTTCCAGGCCAATTCTTATGCTCCCTTTGGTCAGAAAAGGAGAATCACATATCCTTTTTGCATTGGTCGATTAAAAATACATCTAAGGTTATGGGGTGCCTGGATGGCTCAGTCAGTTAGGCATCCGACTCTGATTTCGGCTCAGGTCAGGGTCTCGCAGTCATGAGATCAAGCCCCATGTCAGGCTCCATGCTGAGCGTGGAGCCTGCTTGGGATTCTCTCTTTCTGCCCCTCCCCCACTTGCACTCTCTCTTGCTCTAGCTCCGTCTCTCAAAATAAATAAATAAACATTAAAAAATAAATCTAAGGGTAAAAACAGGAGCCATATCAGGATGTCACTTGGGGTACATCCCAGAAGTCTCTGGAGTGAGAGTACGTGGGTTCTGATCCTGGCTTCACCTGCTCGACTTGCCAGCTTCTATCCATGTGATCTCTGGCAAGTCACTTAACCTGTCTGAACCTCTGTTCTCTCATTCATAGAGGGGGATAATAATAGTACTTCCCTCATAGACTTGGGGTGAAGAGCAAATTTATTAATGTGTATAAAGTGCTTAGAACAGGGACAGCATATCCCAGCTCTCTTGGCTGTTACAATCTTGGCCCAAGTGTTTTGCTGCTGTCGAGTGGCCCCTGCTCTGTCAGACATGGTCCAAAGTCGTAGAGGTCCTGGGGATGGGAGAGCAGGGCAGACGTGGCCCCATCCTGTGGGAGCTAACAGTGTATTGATAGAAGTTTGGTGTTAAACAGATAACCACACATGTGAGGAATGTATAACGGACATGAATTTGCAGCCCCAAGGTCAGGTGTTTTCTGTATATCAACTTTAATCCCATCTGAGGACCTCTGCAGCCAGGCTGGTGGGAAGAGCTCCCTTCACCGAGGGTCCTGCAAAGATACTGACGCCTTGGCCATCTGGGATCCTCCCGTAGTCCTCCCCAAAGTGCCCGCTGTTCAAGCTTGTGTAATCTTGGGCTCTGCTGGGAGGGCAGGCGTCTTCCACCTGGGTCGAGAGTCCTTAAGATCATCCTTTACCTGCTTCTTAAAGCTGTCACCTCTAGGGGGCACTAGGGCCCTGACAGTCTCAGGGCAGGCCATACTCCTGCATTTTTCTAGCTTGTAGGAATATTCTCATCCCTTCTCCCTTCCAGAAGCAAGTTCCCCTCTCCTCCTCAGACACAGCCCCTTCAATAAGTCCATTCCTTCATTCAGCAAATGCATGCTGACCACACTCTACATGCATGGCCCTGCTGGAACTGGGAATGCAGCAGTGAAGATACAGCAAGGACCTTGCCTTGGTAAAGCTTATTTACAACAGGAGAGAGGATGATAAACAATAAACATAACAATAAGTAAATAGTATAGAATGCTAGAGGAGATGGGGCACCTGGGTGGCTCAGATGGTTAGACGTCCGACTCATGATTTCAGCTCAGGTCATGATCTGAAGGTTTGTGGGTTCGAGGCCCGCGTCGGGCTCTGATGCTGACAGCTCAGGGCCTCCTTGGGATTCTCTCTCTCTCCTTCTCCCTGTCTTTCCCTCCCTCACTTTCCCTCTCTCTCTCCCCCTCTCTCCCAAAAATAAATAAATAAACTTTTAAAAATTAAAAAAAAAAAAGAACGCTAGAAGGAGATTCGTGCTAGGGGAAATTGAAAACATACACGAGGTAAGGATTAGAAGTCCGATGGGGCAGGTTGCGGTGTTAAATAGGGGGTCAGGATAGACCTCATTAAGAATTTGGCATTCCAAGCTCCATGCTGAGTGTGGAGCCTGCTTGGAATTCTCTCTCCCCCTTTCCCTCTTGCCCCTCCCCCACTCGTGTGCATTCACTCTCATGCTGTCTTGCTCTCTTTTTCTCTCTCAAAATAAATAAACTTACAAAAAAAGAAGAAGAAGCAGCAGCTGACATTCATGCAAAGACTTAAAGGGAATGAGAGAGTTGGCCCAGGATGTACCGGAGACGAGAGAGTTCCAGGCAGAGGAAATGCCATAGTGTGCCTGGAACAGCAAAGGAAGCCAAATAGCTGGGATGGGGTGAGGGATGGAGAGGTGGGCAGGTGAAGACCAGCGGTGTTAAGCAAAGGATGCAGCATGACAGGAAAGGCTCTGTGAGTACACTGATTTTTTGCTGTAAGTGTAAAGGGAGTCATTGCAGGATTTTGAGCAGAAGATGGACATGATATGATTCATATCATTTACAGGGTCTCAGACTGTTGCATTGAGAATGGACTGCAGGTTAAGGGAAAATCAGGGAGACTGAAAGGTAGGAGGCCTCTGCTTCAGGTTGCAGTAGTAGAGGTGTCCACAGTGATTCATTTCTGGGTATATCCTGAAGGCAGTGCCCATAAAATGTCCTGAGAGAACACGGAATGTGCTAAAAAGCGGGAACTCACATGTGGCTGTGGGGCTTGGGGCCCGCTTCCCTGGAAGGACAGTTGCAGGTGGGGGGAAGGGTGGGGGTAGAGATCAGGAGTTTGGTCACATGCGTTAGACACCAAGTGGAGATGTTGAGCACATGGCTAGACTCACAAACCTGGAATCTGGCAGAGAAGTCTAGGCTGGAGATCTTGACCGAGTGAGACCACCAAGGGAGGGAGTGTGATCCGGATAGAGGAGTGAAGGCTGAGCCTGGAGCATGGGAAGAAGGGAGCTCACCCAAGGGACTACCAGGGGAGCCCTGGTAGGGGAGTCCTGGCAACCAGGAGAAGAGCGAGTCCCAGGGATCAGGGAACAACTGCTGGTCTAATCGTGATCGGGGAGAATCCAGCAGGAGTGGGCCCAATAGGACCAAGAAGAGAGTTAGCACTTCTTACAAAAGGCTCCAAGCCCCTTCCTGTATAAATCATGTTTATAATTCCCTGTATTTTTGTGATGCTTTGATGCCTTGGGGCCATGTGGACCCAGGGAGGGCCAGCCCCTCCCAGGGTTAGCTAGCTCTTAGAGAGGCCTTGAGCATACCACCCAATTTTAGTGCACCCCACCACCCTGCCTCTCTCTATCAGGCTCCTACAGTCTGGGCCAATGTCCTGGGCCTGAAATCACCCCAGAGCAAGTTACTGACAACCAGAATCTGCCTCTATAGCCCAGAGCCCACTGAAATCATTCAAATGCTCCAATCCCAAGCCTCCTCAGCTGCTTACTCTTCCTTGCCTATTCCTTCCTGTGAAAATCACTACGAAGGTTTGTGCCCTCTGTTTGCTCTTACTCCCTCTGCCCCCAACTGACCCTGGTGCATCCCCCTGTGGCCCCATGTGGTGCACTGTGCCCCTGCCTCTCAGGGACTCTGAGTAACCCCCTGTCTTTCTCATGGCCATCATCTCCTGATGTGTTGGCCTCCCCAAAAAGCCTGGGTACATAAAAAAAATTTTTTTAATGTTTATTCATTTTTGAGAGGCACAGAGTGAATGGGGGAAGGGCAGAGAGAGAGGGAGACACAGAACCTAAAGCAGGATCCAGGCTCTGAGCTGTTAGCACAGAGCCCGACGTGAGGCTTGAACTCACAAACCATGAGATCATGGCCTAAGCCGAAGTCGGACGCTTAACCAACTGGGCCACCCAGGCACCTCATGCCTGGGGACATTTTAAAACAGCTCTGCTTCCTGCACTGATGGAATCCCCGAGGCAAAGAACCTGGATCCCTGAACTCCAGCTTGCAATCCCTCTCCTGACCCCAAGCCTTCAGTATCTCCCAGGAGCCCTGACACTAGACAGATGCCCTTGATTTTGAGAACTTCCTTTCCTCCAAGAACCCCAGTCTCACCTCAGCCCAGGGTGCCTTCCCATCACGCATTTCCATTAAGGGCTTCCCTCTTGCAAATTGGTTTCTCTTCAGGAACGTGACAGACAAGGTCCTCCCTCAGGGTATTTCTCCAATCTGGGTGGCCAAGGAGAGCAATAAGAGTCTGGGTAAGTGACTCTGGGGCTTGCAGAAAAGGCAGCACGTGTTCCATGCCTGTGGCTTTAGACTCTTCTGTACCCACGGATTGTTCTGCTCACAAATAATTGTTTACAGTTCTGCCCCTCGACAACCATGCCACCCTGGGATCCCAGGCCCAAAGCCCTCTGGCTTCTACCACCAAGATGTGTGGCACTCACTGTCCTGCTCCGGACGCTCCTTCTCCACTGTTGACAGCATCCTGGGCTGCCTGGCTGGTCACGTCGTCCACATGATGGGGGACTCCACACTTCGGCAGTGGTGGGAGTACCTGCGCGACACTGTGCCCTGTGAGTGGCCGTGAGGGGAGAGGGCAGGGCTCCTAAGGCAAAAAGAGAAGATCCAGGGCTTTGAGAAGGCAGAAAACATTTCAGGAGAGTGCTGTGGAAGGACCAGATACTGGGTTTGGGGCAGAGGCAAGGATGGGGAACAGGTTGCCCAGATTGCGCATAATGCCAACAATTAGGTGGATGATCAGAGGCTCTAACAGTAGGGTGGATGTGTTTGAAGAACGATGAATAGATAACCTTACCTGGAAGTGAGGATTTGCCAAGGGATATTGCAGGAATAGAGTTGGAATTTAAGAAAAGTGCTGTAGGGAAATCAGGGGTTTCTCTTGTGACTTTGGGAAGACACTGAATGTTTTCATTTTGTTTGACTGATTGGTTGAAAAAGCACATTACAAAAACCAGTTATAAGACACTGGTAGGTCAGCATGCAGGCTGGTGAGAGACTAAATTGGGGTCAGCAGTAAAGGAAGCATTATACTGGGGGAACTGACAGCTTGTTGACTGATTGCTTCTAGAAAGAAGGGAGATGACCAGGTAACTACAGATAACAGAAAACGGACTCAAAACGGAAATCACTGGGGTGCCTGACTGCGTGTGGGAGCAAGGGACAGCAGTGGTAGAAGATGGTGTACTTATTTTATATTCTTCATATCGGGTTGTGTGGGCGGGTCTTCTGGGGAGTCTGTGCGTGAGGCATTTGAACACAGGGGACTGGAAGTGAATTGAGATGTCCAAGCTTCAGACAGAGTTTCATATTTATTTATTCCCTGGAGGATAAAAGTTAAAAGAGGTGAGAGCATCATGAAGGGTGAGTACCATCTGAGCCTCCAACTTTTGTTGCACAGATTCCACAATATAATGTAACATGGGTTAAGGAATATGCTTTATCAGGGAGCGGGGGCAACGTGAGGGCCAAGGAAAGAAGGAACGTCCGAACTGAGCTGCCTCCCCTACCTGTCTCCTATGATCCCAAAGAGAAGTGTGCAGGGTGGGTCTGTGCTCTCCTGGAAGAGAACCCCCTCAGGCTCTCCCTTGTCACCTACAAGTGTGAGAGCAGCCATGTTGGGCTTCCCGGCACCAGAGGGATGTGGGCCGCCATTTGTTTACAGAAGTTCTAAAAGTACCAGCTCCCCCCACCTAGAGATCTTGAGGTCTGGGCTGTTGTGTACGCTCCTGCTTGAGGTATCAAAGCCCGCTGCCTTCCAGGAGGGTTAGTCTCGGTGCAGCCCCTTCCTTCAGGGAAAAAGAGAGCTCCAGTTCTAATTTGGTGTTTAGGCAATCTGAGGTGACCTCCCAGGGTCACTGCCCGTGGCAGTGGAGTAGGTGACTTTCCTACGCAAGAGGTGTATCTAGAGATGAATAGAAGTTCATGACAGAATGTTGGGAAAACCAGATCCTCTGCTAGCTGATTTGGCACCTTTCTGTGAAATAGAAAAAGGCGCCCCCTGTGCCCACAGAGCCCTGAAGCACAAGGTAGGGCAAGCAGGCAGAGACATCGTGCAAAGGAGGGGCCTTTTATTGCAGATGCGTCTAGCCCTCTATCAGGGCATACAGCTGAGTGACCAGACCTGATTCCAGAAACCTCTGGCTCCCTCGGTTGGCCACCATTGTGCAAAGACACACTGGACAGCCTTCACTCTCTAGCCTGGGGCAAGTCTCCATTCAGGGGTGGCCAGAGGGGGCCAATGGATCAATCCAAGTTGAATCCTTTCTGCTAAGAAAGGAAGGAGCATCCAAAGGAACGTCAATGAGACAAAATGCCCCAGGGGCCAGGGAGGCTGAGGACTGAGAATAGGTTTTGGGGCTTGGTAACTACTGGCGATATCACAGATTAGGGAGAACATAACCAGGTGCCTGGGCCAGAGGATGCTTGTGTCCTAAGGGGAAACTGATGCTAGATCTTCTATGTAATTAAATGAGGAAGTACAGTCCCATATTAGCCTCTAAGCTTCCTCTTGTCCTCCCCACAGCCCTGAAGCCTATGGATCTACACACCACATATTAGACGGGGCCCCTGATGGTGGTGGAGACCGCTCGGGGCATAGTGCTGCACTGGTAGGCCCACAGCTGGCCCCTGCGCTCCCTGCACTCACCAGTGGCCTCCCTGCACTCTGTGGTCTGGGAACTGGGGGGCCTGGCCGGGGGCCCCCACACAGTGGTGGTGCTGGGCCTGGGCGCCCACTTCACCACCTTTCCCCATCTGTCTTTGTGCAACGACTCGCAGGGATCAGGGCAGCCGTGGCTGCGCTGCTGGCCCGCGAGCCCCGCACTGTCGTGGTCATCAAGCTGGCCAATACCGGCTACAAGTCTGTGTATGGCAGTGACTGGTTCACCCTCCAGGTGAACCGGCTTCTCCGAGCCGCCTTTGCTGACCTCCGTGTGGCCTTTGTGGACGCCTGGGAAATGACCTCCAGTCTGGCTCTGCCCGACAGGATCCACCCAGGGCAGCTTATTGTCCGCAATGAGGTCAACTTCCTCCTGTCCTTCATTTGCCCCATTTGAGCGCTTCTGCGGGTCCTGGGCTGTGTGGATGGAGGCGCTGGTGTGAGGATCAAGCCTGGAAGCCCTTCCCCTCAGCTGTCTGTACCTCTTCTCTTAACTTTTTGTTTGTTTGTTTGTTTGTTTGTTTTGGATGAGGGAAAAAAAGATTTTTTATTGTATTTTAATTCAAACTTATTGGGTTCCTGGTGAGTTTTAAATTTAAAATACTTTATTAGCCAATTCTCAGCGTTGGTTCTATGAATTGTTCATCTCATTTAACTATTTTTCTCCTAGTTCTTTAGTGTTTTGGGTTTTTTTATAATTTAACTTTATTTTTTATTTTTAAAAATTTATATCCAAATTAGTTAGCATATAGTGCAACAATGATTTCAGGAGTAGATTCCTTAATGCCCCTTACCCATTTAGCCCATCCCCCCTCCCACAACCCCTCCAGTAACTCTCAGTTTGTTCTCCATATTTATGAGTCTCTTCTGTTTTGTCCCCCTCCCTGTTTTTATATTATTTTTATTTCCCTTCCCTTATGTTCATCTGTTTTGTCCCTTAAAGTCCTCATATGAGTGAAGTCATATGATTTTTGTCTTTCTCTGATTGACTAATTTCACTTAGCATAATACCCTCCAGTTCTATCCACGTAGTTGCAGATGGCAAGATTTCATTCTTTTTGATTGCCAAGTAATACTCCATTGTGTATATAGACCACATCTTCTTTATCCATTCATCTGTCAATGGACATTTGGGGTCTTTCCATCCTTTGGCTATTGTCGGTAGTGCTGCTATAAACATGGGGGTGCATGTGTCCCTTCGAAACAACACACCAGTATCCTTTAGATAAATGCCTAGTAGTGCAATTGCTGGGTCGTGGGGTAGTTCTATTTTTAGTTTTTTGAGGAACCTCCATACTGTTTTCCAGAGTGGCTGCACCAGCTTGCATTCCCACCAACAATGCAAGAGAGATCCTCTTTCTCCGCATCCTCGCCAGCATCTGTTGTTGCCTGAGTTGTTAATGTTAGCCATTCTGACAGGTGTAAGGTGGTATCTCATTGTGGTTTTGATTTGTATTTCCCTGATGATGAGTGATGTGGAGCATTTTTACATGTGTCGGTTGTCCATTTGGATGTCTTCTTTGGAGAAGTGTCTATTCATGTCTTTTGCCCGTTTCTTCACTGGATTATTTGTTCTTTGGGTGTTGAGTTTGATAAGTTCTTTGTAGATTTTAGATACTAACCCTTTATCTGATATGTCATTTGCAAATATCTTCTCCCATTCTGTCGGTTGCCTTTTAGTTTTTATTATTGTTTCCTTCGCTGTGCAGAAGCTGTTTATTTTGATGAGGTCCTAGTAGTTCATTTTTGCTTTTGTTTCCCTTGCCTCCGGAGATGTGTTGAGTAAGAAATTGCTGCAGGCGAGATCAAAGAGGTTTTTGCCTGCTTTCTCCTCAAGGATATTGATGGCTTCCTGTCTTACATTGAGGTCTTTCATCCATTTTGAGTTTATTTTTGTGTCTGGTGTAAGAAAGTGGTCCAGGTTCATTCTTCTGCATGTCGCTGTCCAGTTTTCCCAGGACCACTTGCTGAAGAGACTGTCTTTCTTCCATTGGATATTCTTTCCTGCTTTGTCAAAGATTAGTTGGCCATTTGTTTGTGGGTCCATTTCTGGGTTCTCTATTCTATTCCATTGATCTGAGTGTCTGTTCTTGTGCCAGTACCATACTGTCTTGATGATTACAGCTTTGTAGTGTAGCTTGAAGTCTGGGATTGTAATGCCTCCTGCTTTGGTTTTCTTTTTCAAGATTGCTTTGGCTATTTGGGGTCTTTTCTGGTTCCATACAAATTTTAGGATTATTTGTTCTAGCTCTGTGAAGAATGCTGGTGTTACTTTGATAGAGATTGCGTTGAATATGTAGATTGCTTTGGGTAGTATCGACATTTTAACAATATTTGTTCTTCCTTGGAAGAACATGGAATCTTTTTCCATTTCTCTGTCTTCTTCAATTTCTTTCACAAGCTTTCTATAGCTTTCAGTGTATAGATTTTTCACCTCTTTGGTTAGATTTATTCCTAGGTATTTTATGGTTTTTCTTCTCTTAACTTTTCTAATGCACAGGCAATAAATCCACCAGTGAGAATTGGGATGTGGGCGGCGGGGGTGGCAGGTGAGGGAAACCTGGCAGTGCTGAAGGGATGAGGCAGAGCCACAGCCAGAAACATCTATCATATCTGTGCATATAAGGATTGTCATTTTATGTGCTGGAGTCTCCATTTAGAATGCCAGCGAGCCTTGAAAAGATATAAGAGAGGGATGCCATTTCAGTTCATCAGAACCACCCTCGTGGAGAGCCCGACTATATATATAAAGACTTTTCGGGGTTGATTTGTAAAATAAAATATTTCTCCTCATTGTAAAAGTAATGCAGTGCTTTTTGTAGAAAACTTGAAAAGGTACCAAAAAAATAACAATGAAAATAAAAATCACCTAGAATCCCATGGCTGGGAGAAAATCACTGTTGAAATACATATATTCCCAACAATTTCTCAATGCATAAAAACAAAATTCTATACCTCTTCCTTTTATTATTATTTTTATTTACTCAAGATATATCTGATGGGTTTATTCTGAGAATCTAATGGACATTAATTTGGTGTGTGTGCCCCTTGGTCAGTTCAGGTCCTACAAGAAGCAGGTGTCATGATAGGATTAGAAGTGCAAATATGTTTAGTGGAAACACCTATGAGAGATAATGCAGAGGAAGCCAGGTAAGGCTGGGAGAGCCTTCAGACCTGATGCAAGGTTGACCTGGAGTAAAGGATCGAGGGAAGGAAGGTTGGGTAGAAACATGCTAGACCATCGTGCAGTCTAAGGAAATTTTGGCAAGACCAGTGAGAAGTTCTTGAATCACAGTTGACCATCAGAGGAGTCCTGTATCTCCCAGGAAGGGGCCAGCCTCAGTATCCCTGCGGTGCTCAGCTGTTGGCTGGCAGCAGCCCCATGGGAAGAGTGGCCTCACTGTGAGGGATGTCAGAGGATAACAGCTGGGGCCCTTGGTCAAGTACAAGCCCTACAGTCCACTAGGAAGGCAACAAACATTTCAAATAACTCGGGAAATACAGTTGATTTTCTAAAAGAATGACAAAAGTCAAACTTCAGTCAAAGAAGACATTACTGATATGATCCAGCAATTCTACTTCTGGATATTTATCTGAAGGAAAGGAAAACACTAACTCAAAAATGTATCTATACCCCCACATTCACTGACTACAGCATTATTTATAATAGCCAAGGTATGGAAGCAACCTAAGTGTCCACCAATGGATGGATGGATAAAGAAAATGCGGTATTTATGAAACAGTCAAGGATTGGAACAAGCCCCTGGACACCCAGGGCACTCCCTCTGGGCTCATATCCCTTTCCCTGAAGGGCAGAGCAAGAATCAAGGAGGAAACCCAGACTGGTTCCAACTGATCCCAGATGGGATGGTCACCAAAATTGACCTTTCACCAACTTTTCTCATCTTAATGCTAAAAAACATGCCCAGAGGTAGAGACTTAACATGCAAATGAAACGTCCTGTGCATGAAGAAGCATGTTCTGTCAAATGTACCTGTGCCCCCACTTTCCTGGGCTTCCCCACCCCTACTTGCTTAAGCAACATTCCTTTTTCCCACCTCGGCCCCTTTAAAACTCCCTGGCTATTGTCTGGAGAGCCAGTATGACACCTTAGTCATGACTTTGTCTCCCTTCTCCTGCAGCTATTGCCCCAATAAAGCCTTGTCTGTACCTTTAAATTTGGGGTCCATCCTCATTTCTACCATACCTGGGTCCAAGGACCCAAGTGTGGCACCATATACACAATGGAATATTAGCCAAAAAAAGAAAGAAATCCTGCCATTTCTTTGGGTGGATCCAACAATATGGTTGGATTTTGAAGGCATCATGCTTAATGAAATACGTCAGATAGAGAAAGATAAATGCCAAATGATCTTCCTTATATATGGAATCTGAAATAAACAAAGAAACTCCTAGGTAAGGAGAACAGAGTGGTGGTTGCCAGAGGTGAGCAGGGGGGCAAAATGGGTGAAGGGGGTCAAAAGGCACAAACTTCCAGCTAGAAAATAAATAAGTCCTGGGATATAATGTACAGCATGGTGACTACAGTTAATAATACTGTATTGTATATATGAACGCTGCTAAGAGTAGCTCTTAAAACTTCTTATGGCAAGAAACAAAATTTTGTAGCTATGTTGGTGATGGGTGTCAACTAGACCTATTGCGGTAATCATTTCAATAATACAAATATCAAATCATTATGTTGTATACCTGAAGCTAATACAATGCTAACATCAGTTATATTTCAATTAAAAAATTAAAAAGGGTGTTTCTTGATTTAGTCGTCTAATAGACTTTCCCAATGACATTTCTGTTCGTAGACAAAGATATGTTGTCTAATTTGGCATCGCTGCTGATAGAAAATAAATTATCTGGAAATATTGATTATAACGTATTTAGCGATTTTACTGAAAGAAAAAATAAATTTCAATAAATTTCAATATACAAAATAAATTTCAATAAATATACAATACAAATATATATAATACAGAATTCCACGTGTCTTTAAAAGTTCTGCAAATATCGCCAAGCCAAAATAGAACATGCAGGCTCCTGTAATAACGATCAATTCAGTTGTCTTTGTTTTGCTAACTTTCATCTGTATAAAAACACATTTCTCAGTTTTGTATTATGAAGGTATACTTCTCAGGGCAGAGAGACAATAATTTGGCAGATTATGATAACTTAAATATTTGGACATGAGGAACAGTGCTCTGGCTGTGCTCTGGCCGGGGTCTCACAAGTGATAGAAGCAAACCCACCATCCAAAAGTAAGGTAGCCAGCCCACAGTGAACCTGGCCACAGCCCCGTGGGGTGTACCCTTGATGCCCCCCAGGACTGGAGACGCACCCACGTGACCTCAATCTCCTCCCTCCCCGGATCAGCATCCTGCCCCTGCTCCCATGTCAATCCATCACTCTGGGAAGAGCAGGGAGTGACCAGTGCTCCGTCCAGGGAGGGCGGGGGGCAGGGGGGACGGGCCCCTCGGTCCTACAGGAGGGCTTGTGCCCGGCTTTGCTACAGGAAGCCTAACTCTTAAGTAACACCGCCTGATTTTGGTGTCTTCCCCGCCCAAAATTGGCTTTATGAAGCAAGTCATGAATCAGACAGCATCTTATCCAGCAAGTAGAGAGATGCTCCCCCTTCTCTGCCTTTGGAAACAAAATTCACCAGTTTGTATGGAGAAATATTGCCTCTTGCTGGCCCTGAATAATTATGTTTCTACAGAGACCACAGGTTAATAAAGGCCAGTGGCAGGCTGTGTGCCTGGAAACCCAGATTGCAGCTATCACCCCTGGACTCTGAAGAAGACTTTTCCACCTGGAGTCCTTATGGGGGTCACCACCCACACTCACTCTTCTCAGATGCAAACTCCCTCTCTCGGGTCTCCCGGGTCTCACCCTCATCCCAGCTTGTGTTGTCCAAGATGCACTGGTAACCACTTTATCACAGTAATTATGCTCCAGTGAAAGACCAGGGCCACCAGGGCCAGCAGCCACTCTGCATCTGAACAGGGAATATAGGGAAGCCAGTCGTCACACTGGAAGGCAGACATGGGAGGGAGAGACTGCTTGGTGCCTCAACGGGCCCAGGACCCCGAAGCCTGCTTTGAGCTCCAGAAACTGGGAGAGGCGGGAAGGATCCTTCCCTAGAGCCTTCAGAGGGGGCACAACCCGTCCACACCTTGACTTTGGACTTCTGGCCTCCAGAGTTGTGAGGGAATAAATGTCTGCTCTTTCAAACCAAAAACACATCAGTACCAGGGGCCAGTGACACGCAGTGAATGACATGAAGTTTGAGGCCGACATGAACCAAAGTGTCGCCTCAGCTGAGATCCGTTGGCCAGTTCAGGCCTTGTAAGAATGTGCTCAGCTCAAGCCACTGAAAACATATTTCAAATAAAGGAAGGAAAAAAAAGAGGAGGACTATGTGTCCATCATAATTCATCTTAAATTTGAATTCAGTGAAATGCACATCAACAAAAGCATTTCCTGGCTTTTTCTTCTGAATTTGCTAAGCCGCCTGATGACCATGGATAAAGGGGATCCCACAGAGGGGATCAAAGTCAGTGTCCTTGCCCCACGGCAGCAGTTCTCAAACTTCAGCAGGTAGAGTGGGGCCTGAGAATTAGCATTTCCACAAGTTCCTAGGTGAGGCTGATGCAATTGGTCAACACTGTGATACCTATGAGGGGTATGGCTAGGATATACAGTAGGCGTATGGTTAGCATTTTAAAGAATAGCCAAAATAGTTGCACTGTTTTAAATTCCCATCAGTAGTATGAGAGTTCCAGCTGCTCCACATCCTTGCCAACCGCTAGTATGGTTGGTCTTTCAATTTTGGCCATTTTGCGGATATATGATGGTATGCCATTGTGGTTTTCATTTCCATTTCCCTAATGACTAATGATGTCACACATCTCTTCATGTGCTGCTACCTGTATATCTCCTTCAATGAAGAATCCATCTAATCCAGTCTTCAGCTCACCTTTAAAATCGAGATTTTGGGGGCATCTGGGTGGCTCAGTCAGTTAAGTGTCCGACTTCAGCTCAGGTCATGATATTGCAGTCCGTGAGTTCGAGCCCCGCATTGGGCTCTGTGCTGACAGCTCAGACTCTGGAGCCTGTTTCAAATTCTGCGTCTCCCTCTCTCTCTGCCCCTCCCCTGCTCATGGTCTGTCTCTCTGTCTCTGAGAAATGAACAAACCTTAAAAAAAATTTTTTTTAATTGAGATTTTGTTTTATCAAATTGAAGGTTTTCTGTCAGTTATGTGATTTGAAAATATTTTGTCCCAGTCCATAGCTTTTATTCATCATTTTCTTGATAGTATCTCTTGAAGAACAGAATTTTTAGTTTTGATAAACTGCAATTTATTAGTATATTCTTTTATGGATCATGCTTTTGTTGTTGAATCTAAGCAATCTTTGCCTAGCCCAAGGTCACATTTACTCCTGTGTTTTTTTCTAGAGTTATATGATTTTAGGCCTTATATTTTTTAGTTTATTTATTTATTTTGAGAGAGAGCATGCATGCATGAGCAGGAGTGGGGCAGAGAGAGAGGGGGAGAGAAAGAATCCCAAGCAGGCTCCATGCTGTCAGTGCAGAGCCCAACATGGGGCTCAGTCTCACGAACTGTGAGATCATGACCTGAGCCAATATCAACAGTCTGATGCTTAACAGAATGTGCCACCCAGGCACCCCATAGGTCTTAAATTTAAACCCATCATTCGTTTTCGGTTAATTTTTGTATTTTTTGTATTTGTATTTTTGTATATTTTGTATTTCAGTTATTTTTGTAAATTTTTTTTGTATTTATATTTTTGTATATTTTGTATTTCAGTTATTTTTGTAAATTTTTTGTATTTGTATTTTTGTATATTTTGTATTTC
The DNA here is from genome assembly GCF_014898765.1 of Herpailurus yagouaroundi. Classification (NCBI taxonomy): domain Eukaryota; kingdom Metazoa; phylum Chordata; class Mammalia; order Carnivora; family Felidae; genus Herpailurus; species Herpailurus yagouaroundi. Next base: position 7,136,590 of record NW_024412447.1, on the reverse strand, counting down.
AGTTATTTTTGTAAATTTTGTCAGTGCAGAGCCCAACATGGGGCTCAATCTCACGAACTGTGAGATCATGACCTGAGCCAATATCAACAGTCTGACGCTTAACGGAATGTGCCACCCAGGCACCCCATAGGTCTTAAATTTAAACCTATCATTCGTTTTCAGTTAATTTTTGTATAATGGATCAAGGTATGGTGTTTTGTGTGTTGTTGTGGGCTTTTGTGGGTTTTTTTCTGTTTGTTTTGTTTGGTTTGTTTTTGCATATGGAGGTCTAGTAGTTTTAGTACATTTGTTTAAAAGACTATCATTTCATGGGGTGCCTGGGTGGCTCAGTCAGTTGAGTGACTGACTTCGGCTCAGGTCATGACCTTGCAGTTTGTGAGTTCGGGCCCCGCGTCGGGCTCTGTGCTGATGGCTCAGAGCCTAGATCCTGCCTTGGATTCTGTGTCTCCCTCTCTCTGCCCTTTCCCCACTCATGCTGGGTCTCTCTCTGTCTCTCAAAAATGAATAAACGTTTAAAAAAAATTTTTTTTAAAGACTATCACATTTCCACTGAATTACCTTTGCACCTTTGTGGGGAATTAATTGACCATATATGTCTACGTCTATTTCTGTATTCTGTTCTTTCCATTTATCTAGTTGTCCATCTCAATTACAATTGCTTTATAATAAGTCCTGATGTCGAATAGCAGAAATCTTCCACTTTGTTTTCATTTTCAAAGTTGTTTTGGTTGGCCTCGGTCCTTGAACTGCTTTGGGAAATTTTTTTTAATGTTTGTTTGTTTGTTTTATTTTTAAAATTTATTTTGAGAGAGAGAGAGAGAGATGTGGGAGGGGAAGAGAGAAGGGGGGAGAGAGAGAATCCCAAGCAGGCTCTACGCCATCAGTGCAGAGCCCTGTGTGGGGCTTGAACTCATGAACCCTGAGATCATGACCTGAGCTGAAACCAAAAGTTGGATGCTTAACCAACTGAGCCACCCAGGCACGCCTATTTATTCATTGAGGGAGAGAAAGAGAGAGAGAGAGCGTGCACACAAGCAAGGGAGAGGCAGAGAAAGGGAGAGAGAGAGAGAGAGAGAGAGAGAGAGAGAATCCTAAGTAGGCTCCACTCTGTCAGTGCAGAGCCCAACGCAGGGCTTGATTCCATGAAGCCTGCGAGCATGACCTAAGCCAAGATCAAGAGTCAGACGCTTAACTGACTGAGCCACCCAGGCGCCCCACTTTAGGAATTTCAGAATTGACTTGTTAGTTTCGGCAAAAAAGCCTACTGGAATTTTGGTTAAGATTGTGTTAAAGCTACAGATTAATTTGGGGAAACTTGACATCTTAATAGTATTGAGTCCTCTCATAGAAGAATTTATTAGTCTTCTTCAATTTCTCTCAGCAAATTTTGTGGTTATCAATGTACAGATCTTGCCATATTTACTCCTAAGTATTTCATACTGGTGATGTTATTATAAATGTTTTTATTTTCAATTTCCAATTCTTTGTTATTAGCATATAAAACACAATAATATTTCTGTATATTGCTCTTGTATCCTGCAAACTTGCTTAAAGCACGTGTAACTCTATTAGCTCTTTTGATTTTTTTTTTTAATGTTTTTATTTATTTTTGAGACAGAGAGAGACAGAGCATGAGCAGGGGAGGGGCAGAAAGAGAGGAAGACACAGAATCCAAAGCAGGCTCCAGGCTCTGAGCTGTCAGCACAGAGCCCGACACAGGGCTCGAACTCACGGACTGTGAGATCACGACCTGAGCTGAAGTCGGATGCTTAACCGACTGAGCCACCCAGGTGCCCCTCTATTAGCTCTTTTGTAGATTCCACTGGATTTTCTACATAACCAGTCAAGTCGTCTATAAATAAGGACAGTTTTACTTCTTCCTTTTCAATCTGGATGCATTTTGTACTGATTGTTGTACATGCAAGATTTTAATTGTAGAGGTGACTGAGTGATGACACAGAGCTAATGCCATTGAAGGAAATTTTCTATAATTTTTATTTCCTAAGAGAAGGGAAAACGCCATGTCATTAGAGGGCCACCTGGGGAAACACTAGAGGAGGTAGAGGCAAGAACAAGCAGAAAGCATAGACCACAGACTTAATCGTGTTTTCACCAGGCAAGACATGGCAAAGAAGGGGAAACAGCTTAGGATTGGTGGGCTTTGGGCTACAACTGCTATCGCTAGTTGCCTGAAATCCAGCACAGGGTTGACTCAGGGCAGAAGAAATATTGGCCTGGTGTGTGAAAGTTAGATAAAGGAAGTGGTTTAGAGTATGGGCCCCATGGGTTAGTTTGCATATGAGAGACATGCTCCTAGGAAAGCCCTTTGCAAGTTCTAAGAATAGGCTAGCCTTGGGAGGAGCCATCTCTCCCCAGACAGCAAGGCCACAAGTGCCAGAGCATCAAGAATGCAGACAATTAAAAAAAAAAAAAGTTAATACAATTGCCATGTGATGAATGAATGCCAAATACATAAATACAGATTCTCAGAAAACACAGAACAATTTTACCTATTTGTCTTGCCTTATGCATGAGCTAGAATGTCCATCACAATGAATGGGGGCAGTGAGAGCAGACCTCTTTGCCTTACTCCTGATCTTGGGGGGAAGAGAGGAGCAGGGTGAGGTGCCATGGACGGGGAAGGGACTGGAACAGTGACAGATGTGGCCAATGAAGAAGGGAGAACAGAAACTTAGTAGAACTTGGAGGAAGATCTAAGGCCGTATTCTCAAATTGTGATCCACAGCTCATAGTCCTCACTCTGTCCCTGCTTCTGATCACACTCCTGACCCCTCCCCCACAGCCACCCCCTGGGCTAAAAAGCTGCATTTAGGCTCTGCCCATCCAGGACAGGGAGGATGCTACCAGGACAGGGAGGATGAACAAACACAAAGACCACACACCATCTGTGAGCAGAAATCATGTCTCCTAATTTCAAGTCTCATAGGGATCCCACTGGGGCCAGGGGCTTGAACATGGCATGGAATGTGCAGCTTGCATCTAGGGAGATCGTATATGGGAGAGGCAGGGCCTGAGGCACCCGGGCGACAGGTACTCTGCCAAAGTGACCCAGAGCCTGTTGAGTAAACATGCCACGCTGCCCAACAGAAGGGGCTGGGGCACCCCCTAGTGGGGTCCAGCCCCCTCCTTGGGTGACCTGGCAAAGAAGAGACTGTCCAGCCAGGTTCCACAGCCAGGGAGGTAAGGTGGGGATAAAATTCAGGTGTCACCCCTCAGACAGGGCAGGCCACCCTCTAGAGGAACTGCCAAAAAGGCAGTCGGTCCCTTGTCCTCTCTTCTGTCCACCTTTCCAGCTGTCACCATTCACCCAAATGTCTTTCACAGCCCAGTGGACTCCATGACATTAAGGCTGCTTCCTGATGGTGCCTCAGTTTCCTGATGGTGAAAATAGAAAAACAACAAATCCACCACCCAATGTTGTAGGGCTGAAAATGAGGCAAATTTAGGGCCTGGCTCAGAGAAGGGGATTCCATGAAAATGCAGAACCTGTCTCCTGGGGCCTAGGAGGAAGTACAAGAAATGCAGACACAGGGACAGGGCAGGGGCTGCCTGGAAGGCCCTGGGAGCAGCGTGGGGGAAAATTAGGACTGAGGAAGCAACTGAGAAAGGAAGCTGGTCTTCTTGCTTCGGCCTCCAGAAGATGGGGCCACTTCCTGTGATGAAATCATGTTCTCCAATCCCCACCATCTACTGAGTAAGCCAATGCCAACCTCATTCTGGGGAGGGAGGGAGCTGAGCCTCCTAAAACCAGCACAGAGAGTCACCAATGGTCTCAGCCCCAATATCTCGTCCCCACCCACCAGCAGTCACAGGCTGGCAGTGCCCTCGATTGGAGACGGTCCAGGGACCGTCCGGAGGGTGACTCATTACTGTTCTGGGCCTTATTTCCCCCCTGCTCAAGGAAGGCTTCCAATTAGCCAGGGCTCTCACAGCTGTGGAGGGAATGACCTAAGGAGCATTATAAAAATACAGCCTCCTGGGGCTTACCCCCCAGAAGGGAGCCGAGGCCCAAGGTTGTGTGGTGCAACTTGGTGGGAGCATCCAGAAGGAGCAGAAGGCTCTGTGGACTCAGCGAGACTGGAGTTTGAGTCCTGGACCTGCCTCGAAAGTCACGTGACCTGAGGCAGGGCTTCTCTGAGCCCTTGGTCTCCTCATCTGTGGAGTGGAGGACAGAGGGGTCTGCCGATCAAGTCTTGCCTCCTGTGGGTCGAGGCATGGGCTCCAGAAGGCCCACCCTCACCTCTTAACCCCAGGGATGGTGTGAGACTGCACAAAAGGAGCTGACCAGGGGAAGGAAGGAGCCTGGTAGGCCTGGGTCCTGGGCAGGGGAACCCCTGCTGGGAGGGAGAGCGTCCAGGTGCAAGTTGGGTGTCCTTGGTGCATGGTGCTGGGGTCGAGGCCATTTGATCACCAGTGGGTCCCTCCTCCTTCCTCTGGGGAGGTGTTAGCTGGGCAGAGACTCATGGCTGCCTGTCCTCTGGCTGGAAAAGCCAAAGCTGGTCCTGCTGCAGCCCCTTCACCTGGACGACAAAAAGAGGCCAGGAGATGCCGAGAGCCAGTGAGAAGGAGAGCTGGAGAGACAGAGACTGACTCCTGAGGAGAGGTGGCCAGGAGCTGAGATGGAAGAGGCAAGGCCACAGATAGCCAAGGTCAGAACCATGGCCCTCCATGTGAAGAAAGAAGTTGGGGGCCTTTCTCACGGCTCTCTGTGCACTGACCACAAGGGAGGCGCTTTTGCAATGTAGAAAAAGAAGAAACCAGATTGATAAAGGAAGTGCTGGGTACTCCGGGGGCCCGCGAGTTTGGGGAAGCTCACCCTCCCTTGCTCTTCCGAAGGAACCTGATCCACGCTTTCCACGTTCCTCTGGACTCCCCGAGGAGGCACCTCTGTAGGGCCTGCCCTCTGGCCTTGACAGAGCTGCTTGGCTTCTCCTCTCCTGGGAGGAGAGTGAGACCATGGGTCCGTCCCTGCTGCTGTCCCTGCTGCTGCTGCCGGCATCTCTGCAGGCTGGTGAGTGTCCAGGACACCCTGGCTCTGCCCCGAGGGCCAGGAGTCCCCAGGAAGGGCTGTGGCTGGGCAGCTGGAGAAGGGGTCTGCTGGGGTAGCCGGCCAGGCCTCCCAGCTCCAGCGGGCTGCTCCCATGGTGCCAGGTCCTCCCCAACCCTTCACCCTCCTCCCTACCCCAAGCCCGGCAAGGGGGACACCCAGGCCAGAGGGCCAGTCCTGCCATCTGTCACACTTGGTGTGCTCTGTGAGTGAGGGTGCCAGAAGGTCTGGGGTTATCGTCCTCATCTCTCCCAGTGGCTCAAAGTCTCTCCTGTCTCTCCTCCAGGCAGCTCAAAAGCATGCAATCCAAACACTGACTTTGGGATCAACCAACCAGCGTCTCTCTCAGCCCCCGAGGGTGGTTCCACCTGCATCTCTTTCTCCTACTTCCACTGCTGGGAGTTAGCCAAGGATCCCAGACTGAGTATAGCCGTCAGACGGAGAGACTTCCATGGAGAGGTCATCTACAACAGCACTCAGCGTTTTATCCATGAGGATTACAAGAACCGGATCTCCCTGGACTTGAGAGAGGGTCAGAACTCTGGCACCCTGCGTATATGGAACCTGCGGAAAGAAGATGAGAATAGGTACTTTTGCCGGGTCCAAGTGGAAACGCTAAGAGACGGCAAACAGGTGTGGCAGTCCATCCCAGGGACCAAACTCACCATTACCGACGGTGAGTCCAGCTGCCCGGCAGCCACCACACCCACCCTGCAGGGTGCCCTCATCCCCCAGGCCTGGCCCAGGCCCCAATCTTCCTGCTCACCCCTTCTCTCAAACTCCTCTCCCCACCCCTCTCCCCTCCCCAGGCCTCTGCCAACTTTACTCTTTCTCCTGGATCTCCCCAAACCTGGGCTGCCTTCCTTGCCCATCCCCCTCACTGCCCCCTCCGGAGCCAGTCCCCACCCCGCTCCCCCAGCCTCAGCACCTTCCAGGCTGCCCAGGAATCCTCCCTTCTTGCTTCAAGCTGGGCCTCCAGTCTTGCCTCCCTCCCCTCACCCCACGCTGTCCAGGTGGACTTGACTTCTTCAGGGCGTGGTCTGCCTTCCCTTTGTCCTGTGTCCCTGTGAGTAGCCCCTGCCAGCCCCCAGTCTTGTGTCTCCCGACAGTCGCGGGCTCAACCCAGCACACACAGCAGGTACCCAATCATGACCCAAGACCCCTGTCCCCTGGCCACGCCCCATTACCTCTTTTCCCAGTCCCCCCTGCGTCCTTCTCCTGCTCTGCTCCTCGGAACCTGGCCCACGACGCTCCCTGCCCCAGCCCCTTCCCTCCTCTCCTTTTCCATCCCTCTCTTCCCCTCCTCTTTACCCTCCTTGCCTCCCCCCACCCCTGGTCCCCACCTCTGCCTGCACCGTCCCCATTGTCCACTCAGATCTTGCTCCTCCATCCTGGCCTTTGAGACATGCCATCTACAGCAGAAATATGGCGGCTGCCGCTTACCATGCACTGTGTCAGGTTGAACAACTAGGTGTACGTCACCCTGGTTAACAACCTTCCCCGCGACCCCACAGTAACAGTAGGCACTGCTCTTATCTTCCTGTTACAGATAGGGAAACTGAGGCCCAAAGAGCCTAAACGCCTGCCCAGAGCCACACTCATGGCGCAGGCAGGACTCGAACCCCGTTTCACCCCCGAGCCTCCACTCTTAACCTAGTAGCTGCTCAGCTTCACAGCTGACCTGATCCTATTGTTGTCTTCACCTATTTTAACCCAGGAACGGGATGTGTTACAGCAGCAGATCTTCCCATGTTACCCAGCAGGCCTTGGAAACTTGAACCTAGGTTTGTCGGTCTCCAGAGCGGTTGGGGAGGGAGCCCTTCCCAGGAGCAGGCACTAGGGGATGCACTGTCTGTAGAATATTATCTGTAGAAATATTCCTTAAAAACTAAAAACCCCAGGTCTGCTCTTTATAATCACTTGCACTGACAATTCTAACAACGTATCACTGCTCCTGTGTGGAAGGACACTCTCTGTGCCCCCACCCTTGGTAAACCACTGTCCCATCTGGCCACCGTGCTGGTTTCAGAGCAAATAGAAAGTGGCTCACAACCTGAATTTAGCAAGACAGCGTTGGATTTCTATTTCTGGCACCTCCTCCATATTGCCTTAAATGGCCTTTTTTGAGAGGTTTCCCTCTCCCCAGACCCCTCGTCCTCCTTCCCTGATCCTCCTAACTTTTCTCATTTCTCAGTTCGGTCACATTTACTATGAATTTTTCATCAATAAATTAATTTTTCTTTAAAAAAAATTTTTTTAATGTTTATTTCGTTTTGAGAGAGAGCGTAAGCAGGGGAGGGGCAGAGAGAGAGGGAAACACAGAATCTGAAGCAGGCTGCAGGCTGTGAGCTGTCAGCACAGAGCCCCATATGGGGCTCGAACTCATGAACCGTGAGATCATGACCTGAACCAAAGTCGGAAGGTTAACCGACTGAGCCACCCAGGCACCCCAATAAAATAATTTTTCAATTAATACAATTAATTGGATATTCATGCTCATATTAAAAAATATAGGAAAGTAATAAAAAGAAATGTGTTTTTAATGTTTATTTATTTATTTTGAGATAAAGAGTGTGAGCCGGGAAGGGGCGGAGAGAAGGAGAAAGAGAACCCTGAGCAAGTTCCACACTCAGCATGGAGTCCGACATGGCGCTTGATCTCAGGACCGACAATGACATCCTGACCTGAGCTGAAATTAAGAGTGTGAGGCTTAAGTGACTGAGTCACCCAATGCCCCCAGTTATGCCTTTTTAAAAAAGGCTGCAGGACGTCTCCTTGTGGTAATGTATCAAAATGTACTTATTCAGTTTCCTATTTAAAGACATTTAGGTTGGGGGCGCCTGGGTGGCTCAGTCGGTTAAGCGGCCGGCTTCAGCTCAGGTCATGATCTCGAGGTCTGTGAGTTTGAGCCCCGCGTCGGGCTCTGTGCTGACAGCTCAGAGCCTGGAGCCTGTTTCAGATTCTGTGTCTCCCTCTCTCTGCCCCTCCCCCGTTCATGCTCTGTCTCTCTCTGTCTCAAAAATAAATAAACGTTAAAAAAAATTTTTTTTTTTTTTAATAAAAAATAAAAAAACAAATAAAGACATTTAGGTTGGGGGTGCCTGGGTGGCTCAGCCAGGTGAGGGCCCAACTTCGGATCAGGCCATGATCTCAGGGTTCGTGGGTTTGAGCCCTGTGTCAGGCTGTGTTCTGACAGTGTGGAGCCTGTTTGGGATTCTCTTCCTCTCCCTCACTCTCTGCCCCTCCCCCACTCACACCTTTTCTCTCTCTCTCTCTCTCTCTCTCTCTCAAAAATAAATTAAGTTTAAAAAAAAAAAGACATTTAGGTTGTTGACACAACACAAAGCTGCAAAGAACACCCTTAAACACAGGCCTTTGAAGACTTGTCCAGTATTTCCACAGGATAAATTCCTAGCACTGAAATTACTGGGTCAAAGGGCATGCCTGGGCATTTTGCATTTTGATAGATATTCCCAAATGCAATGCCAACCTATCCATATTCCTGTAGTGCCAATACTGTGTGGGTCCCTCTACTTGGATAAGTAAAAACAAGCAAGTAAACAACACCCCCAATGGCTTATTTTAATCTGCATTTTTAAAAAGTATTGAGAATAACCTCAGCATTCTCATATTACAAGATTTAGATTTGCAAAGTGACATAGGATTGCAAAATTTGGGGCACCAGGGTGGCTCAGCTGGTTGAGCTTCCAAATTTTGATTTGGATTTAGGTCACGATCCCAGGGTCTTGGGATCTAGCCCTGCGTTGAGCCCCATATCAGACTTCATGCTGAGTGTGGAACCTGCTTAAGAGTTTCTCTCTCTCTCTCTCTCTCCCTCTCTCTCTCTCTCTCTCTTCTCTCTCTCTCTCTCTCTCTCTTTCTCTCTCTCTCTCCCTCTGCCCCTCCCACCCCTAAAATAAAAAAACTTTTAATTAAAAAAAAGAGGACAGGGGCGCCTGGGTGGCGCAGTCGGTTAAGCGTCCGACTTCAGCCAGGTCACGATCTCGCGGTCCGGGAGTTCGAGCCCCGCGTCAGGCTCTGGGCTGATGGCTCAGAGCCTGGAGCCTGTTTCCGATTCTGTGTCTCCCTCTCTCTCTGCCCCTCCCCCGTTCATGCTCTGTCTCTCTCTATCCCAAAAATAAATAAACGTTGAAAAAAAAATTTTTTTTAATAAAAAAAAGAGGACAGGGCTAGAGTCATTAATTATTTACACCCCAATACCCTCCAATACTGATTTGAAATTCCTCTAGAGAAAGATTTCAGTGAGAGGAGATTAGTCCTATCAGATATTAAAGCACAGAGGTGAGCAGCATAGAATCTAGACTGCCTGCACTCAAATCCTGGCTGGGGAAACTCTGGTGCAGTGGTTGTATTACTCTGTGCCTCAACTTACTCATCAGTAAAATGACAATAATAATAGTACTCACCCTGGGGGTTGTTATGACAATTAAATGTAATTCATTGAGAACAGATCCTGGCACAGAATAAGGACTATGTGAGCACTAGCACTTGTAATTATTAAGCTGCAATAATTAAAATGATTCGATGTTGTCATATTCATACACAGATAAACCAATGTATTAAAAGAGAAAAGCCCAAATATAGGCAGGACAAAATAGGTCAAAATATATTCAGGAATTTATTAGGTTAAAAACTGGCATTTCTAATCAATGGGGAAAGATGAGTAATTCAATACATGGTGATGGAACAATTGAGCAGCCATCTGAGAAAATGTTATCTCATAATTTGCACCAAAATAAATTCCATGGAGATCAATCAAAGAGTTAAATGGGGGGTGGACGGCATGGGGGGGAGGGGAAGAACCCTAGCATCAGAATAAAGCACGTGAGACTATTTTATAACCATGGAGTAGAGGTGATCTCCCTAAATATAACATAAAACCTAAGAGCCATGAATAAAAATATTGATAAACTCAAATATATACAAATTGTTTTTAATTCTGCAGAGGAAAAAATCACAGTGGTTGTCTCTAGAGTGAGGATGAGGGTTGGAGATGAAGAAAAACATGACATAGTCACTGAGGATATAGAAGACAGTATTTAAGGATTCAACTCAGATGAGAAGCCATAAACTCTGTAAAGGCATCGCCTCATGTTTTTCCTCATGCAGGTTAGAACCCTCTGGGACTTGTTCATTAGGAGTTACGTTCACCTCCTGGCACCAGAGACCAAAAGTAACAGGGCTTAAATAAGACTGAGTTTATTGTTTTCCCTCATATAAAAGGATGAGGAAGCAGATAGCAGAGGACACTGTCCTTAGGCACTCAGGCTTCTATCTTCCTGCTCACTGTTACGGCTACTGGCTTTTATCCTGAAGGTTGCCTCATGATCCAAGATGGCTGCTCAGACTCCAGCCATTATTTCTGAATCCAGACAGGAAACAGGAGGAAGGAAGAAAGGAAAAAAAAAAAAAAAAAAGACTATGCCACAGCTGTCTGTCCTCATTTTAAAGAGTCTTCCTGAAAACCCTACCCACAACTTCCCCTTGAATCTTACTGGCTAGGATGTACTATGTCCCACATCTATCAGTAGGGCAGCACACTGCCACCCCAAATAAAATCAAGGTTCTGTAGCTGAATAAGAAGAAATGAATGGATATTAGGTAAGCTAATAGCATTCTCTGCCATCAGCCACATCCAGAATTAGAGCTGTGTCAGCTAAGTGTGGCATAAGGACAGAGGAACACAGGCGGTCAAGGAGCTAGTGAAAGGGCAGGAGTAGAGAGTAGAGGATGAGCAGGGAGCTTGGACAGCCCAAAAGAAAGTGGATTATTAAGGGACAAGAGTTCAGGGGGTCAAAACACAGATATACCAAACAGGCTGATGATAAAAGAGAGCTGGAAGGAAAGAAAGTTGTAGCATAAAAATGATCCTGGCACTTAATATTTCAGAGTTCTCAATCCCAGGGATAAAAAGGAGTCCAGGGTATGGCTGAGTGGAGTGGAGGTCACTAGAGTTGGGGAGACATAGGAGTCCCGTGTGTTCAGAGGGCTGTCCCTGTCGATGATGGGACCTCCCAGGATAGTGTTGGGTGGCGGAGGGGATGTCTGTGAACCAGGGGCTGATCCTTGGGAAACGCTGTAGACAGACTCAGAAGGACAGGAGGGGAGATGGTGGCAGGGGGACATCAGAGGTTTCAGTGGCAGAGGATGGAGAGGAACTGGCTGCAGCACAGACACCCATTCCAGCCCTGAGGTTCGGCAGGGGGAGGGAGGGAGGGGAAACAGCCGCCACTCCCCTTCCGCTGTCTACCGCCTTTTCCTTCTTTCTCCCCCAGGATGAAGTGCAGGATGACAGCAGCATCCTCTATGCCTCCTTCACCCTCTCCAGCTCCTCCCTGCACCCCTCCCAAGGAGAGCCCGCAGGAGACCTTGTACTCTATCGGAAAGGCCCAGTGTGAGCAGGACTGAATGGGGACTCCCTGAGACTAAGCTGCACGGAGGGTCACAGCTTCTAGTAATAACCCTGGCCAGACACAGACAAAAGCCAGTGGGTGTGGAAGGCCACCAAGGACCAGAAAGAAACAGAGCCATCTGCTTCCATTCCCTCTTCAACTGCCCAGCCCTTGCCCACAAAAATAAAAGTACTAGTAGAATTTGCCTGAAGGCACCTAAGGAGAAACTGATGGCATCTTCTGTCTTTTCCTTCTCGCCAAAAATGAGCTGTGAAAGTAGCTCACACCCAAGATCCCTCCTCCAGGGCTGGTGTTCAGTGACTGCCTTCAGGCCAGGTGGGGGACACCAAACACTGGCAGCCAGCCCAGAGCCCAGACTCTGCCCCCTTATCTAACCATTCTACTTCTGCTACCATAACATGTACCGCGTTAAGTGCATCACTCATGTAAGCATCACCAACAACCTTATACAGTCCTGGATGCACTCACCGGAGGCGTGAAGAGAAGACCCAGAATGGTTAGTGCTTTTCTCAAGGCCACACACCTAGTAAGTGGCTGAGCCAGGTCTGAACCCAGACCTGCCCTTCTCGACGGCCTCCTCCCAGGACTTGGGTCTCACTGCCTTCCCAGATCCCTGTACTGTGCCGGCCTCCCACCAGAAACAAGGACATGCCACAGGGACCGGGGGGGGGGGGGGGGGGCATGGGGAGAGAAGCCAAGGGAAGCATGTGGTTAGAGACGAATGGAACCACTTAAGCCGGTAACCTGTTTTATTAACACATAAACTGCAGAGCCGTGACTTTAGCCAATTGGCCTGTAGCCGAGGAACAAACCCCACACTTAGTAGCTTCTCAGGGACCCTCTGAGGGGCTCTCTCTGCTGCTCCTGTGGAAGCGGGTGAGGCAGGAGCACACAGCTATTCCTCAAAGAAGGTCGTGGTGAACTCCCCAGGGTCATCTCCACACTGTGGCTCCTCCAGCTGCTCCGGCTCTTCTCCAACATCTTCCAGGAGTTGCTCCAGGTCCAGGTCACTGGAGGCTTCATTGTCATGGGGGACACTTCCAGCCTCCTGAGAACACTTTGAGCCTTCTTTCCCCACCATGGGACAGGCCCCAAGATGGGCTGGTGGGGGCAGGCCCTTTGGCTGCATCCTGGCTTATTTGTCCTCAGACAGGCTGCTTCCTGCAGCCTTGCTTTGGGGAGCTTCCCGTTATTTAGCTTGTTCTGTTTTTCTCCCTCCTACAGCTTTGATCCATCAACTCCCATACCACCCTGGGATCCCGGCCCCAAAGCCCTCTGGCAAGACACCTGGAGCTTCATATAGGAAGAGGTGAACAGGAGGGCTCTGAGTGGCACCCCTTTGTTCGCAGAGTGCACAGGATACTGGAACTTCTCCAGAGAATAGGCAGAGACAGACCCTGAAGTCCTGGGCAAGGAGTCAGAGCTGAGAAAAATAGCATGTGTCTATTACATGGCATTTGTAGGCATAACACAAGCTCTGGAGCATTCAGAGAAGTTTTTTTGTTTTTTTGTTTTTTCCTTAGTTTCTGCTCTCAAAGGGCACAATGAGGAGAGGACATTTCCAGAAAAAATTATCAACACTGGGTATATCTAATGTTAAGTGAATAATACAGAGAATGCACTGCAAGAGTTTAAAGAAGAGCTGGAAAAATCAGGGGAGGTTTTTCTGTAGATGAGCTGAGTTGAGCCTGGATCGATGGATGGTACAGAACAGAGGGAGGCCAGCAGGAATAGAGCAGGATCAAAGGGCTGCAGGAGAGAAGGAGTAGAGGAGTCTGGAAGGAAGCAGGCAGTCCTGCCAAACTGGAGCAGGGAAAGTTTGTCTCAGAGATGACTGGACGAGAAAGTGTGCGATATGGAGCCACTGAATATTTGCAAGTACAAGTATCTAATCATATGGGTCAAGTTTTCCTAAGAATTTCCACAAGAGAGTTCAGCAGCGGATCTGGCTTGAATTCAGCACTCAGATTTCTCCCCAGGGTCTATTTCTCATAACTGCTCATTTCTGCCCCCTACAGTTCAGCTTCATTCTCAGCCTCCACTTGGCCCCAGAGCCATGGGCTCTTCCCACAGAGCGGCAAATGACCTATCCTCTCAGGTCAGTGTGGTGTTTTTGTTTTTTGTTTTTTAAGTTTTTGTTTAAATTCCAGTTAGTGAACATACAGTGTAGCATTAGCTTCAGTGTAGCATCACTTCATATAGTGATGTATGTAAATATAGTGATTCCACACTTCCATACATCTCCCATGTCAGTCTTTCAGGAAAGAACTTGACTTTTCTTTTCCACTAGCTCCAGCAAAACCCCTAAGATGACCAAGCCTGGACTAGCTTAGGTGACCTGCCCATTGTGGAGACAGTCAGTGTGGCCAAAGAGATGTGTTGGCTCTAGATGACCAGACCAGAATCATGGGCAAGAGTACCATGTTACGGAAAGTAAGTCGGGACTGGAATTTTTATGTGTACAAGTTGAAAGTGCATAGTTCTCTATAACCCCCATCCCCTCCTTTTCATCCCCCTCATAGCCCTGAAGCTATTGGATCTACACTCCACATATCAGATGGGGCCATGGAGATCACTCAGGGCACAGTGCTGCATTGGTGAGCACACAGCTGGCCCCTACACTCCCTCTGCACACCAGTGGCCTCCCCGCATTCTGTGGCCCAGAAGGTGGGGAACCTGGCCAGGGGCCCCCACACCATGATAGTTCTGAGGCTGGGTGCCCACATCGCCACCTTCACTTCATTTATCTTTATCTGATGACTGGCAGGGATCTGGGCAGCTGTGGCTGCACCGTTGGCCTGGGAACTGTGCACTCTTGTGGTCATCAAACTGGTCCAACACCAACTACGAGTCTATGTATGGCAGGTACTGGTTCACCCTCTAGGTTAACCAGCTCCTCTGAGCTGCCTTTGGTGACCTCCACCTAGCCTTTGTGGATGCCTGGAAAATAACCGTCAGTCTGGCCCTGCCGCCACAGCATCCACCCAGGGTGTCTCATCATCTGCAACAAGGTAGACTTGCTCCTCTCCTTCATCTGCGCCACCCCGAGTGTTTCTGTGGGTTCTGACACTGTGTGGATGGAGGGCCTGGGGCACAGCTGTAAAGAGGGCCACAGCCAGAACAGCATTTCTGGGAGAAGAGCAGGTGCCACTAACTTCTCTTGCCCGAAAGACTACAGTAGTTTCCTAACCAGTCCAGCTGATTCTATTCTTGCCCTACTCTGACCACTTCTCCACTCAGAGTAGAACTTTAGAATTAGTAGAGCAAGAGTAGTTACTTTAAAACATAAATGAGGCCAAGTCATTAGCCTGCTCAAAAGCCAAAGGCTTCTCTCTCAGTATAAATCCAAACCCTTAACCATGGTCCATGATGGCCTGGCCTAATTCTTTGTCCTCATTTGTTGCCACTCTTCCTTGGCACTCTACATTCTAACCCCATAGTCTTGCTACTCAAGCAGGTCAAGCTGTCCTGCCTCAGGACCTTTATACCTGCTGTTCCTGTGCCTGGAATGCACAACTGCCAGATCCTCATATGGTTGGCTTTCTTCTCATTTGGTTCCCTGATCAAACATCATCTCCTCAGAGGCTCTTCCTGATGACCTTAAATAAAAGAGGTCATTTTCCCATCTTGGCACTCCATGCCCTTTGCCCTCCTTTTCTTTCATGTCACTATTCACAATCTGTAATTATTTGGTTTACTATTATTGTTGTTTACTTGTCTTTGTCTCTAGAATGTAATCTCCATAAGGGACAGGGAGTTTGTCTAGCTTGCTCACTGTTGCATCCCCATGACCTAGGGCAGTGTTTGAAACATTGCAGGTTGTTAAATATTCCTTGAACAGATGGATGATAATCACATGACTAAGGTGTTACTTATATGCCCTGCACCTTCACAGCAAATCTCTATCTTATGAGAAATAAGCAATTGGCCAAAGTGTCCCCCTGCTGCAGCTGCTAACTACCAAATTTCAGGATTGTCATTATTAATGATTCGCATTTACATGAGGGCCGTACGATTTTCCATACAGTTTTCTATTTTTATTTTGGACGACTCTCCCAAGAACACTCTCCCATTTTACGGAGGCCCAAAGAGGTGGCACACGGCTGAGTCAGTGCTTGGTCCTAGTTTGGTTGCAGTGATATCGGTGACTGTCCTTGCTGGAAAACCAGCTTCTTGCGACAGCTGGAAGCCATCACCCCTGATTCCTCCGACTCAGCCGACTGGGTCCTCTGTTCTCCTGGACGTCAGTTCGGTGGTTGAGGGGCTTCCCTGACCACCCTAAAGGGGGCTCCGTGACCAGGCACAACCACGTCCGCTGTGCCTAGGACCCTCTTCCGGCTCCGCTCCTGGGCCACCGGGTCTTCGCTCAGCGCTTGCCACGAGTCTTCGTCTCCACTGCGTTCAAACACATCGCCCGCCACCACCACGGTGCCCAAGACCGTGCCCGCCACCACTACGCTCACGTCCCGCTGGCCCCCATGGCCCGGCGTGGCCCACACCTCGAGCCCCGGCCCCAGCCGCAGGGGCCGCTCCTCACCTAGCCCGTGGGGGAAGTAGCGGCCCCCGGGGAGGCAGAAGTCGTGAGAGACCAGCAGAGCCGCCCCGGGAAACAGCCCCAAGTTCCCGATGTGATCCGAGTGTCCATGGGTGCCCA
Source organism: Herpailurus yagouaroundi (assembly GCF_014898765.1). Lineage (NCBI taxonomy): Eukaryota > Metazoa > Chordata > Mammalia > Carnivora > Felidae > Herpailurus > Herpailurus yagouaroundi. The sequence continues at coordinate 7,120,434 of NW_024412447.1, read as the reverse complement.
CCACCAGAGTCACGTCTCCGGGGGCCACGCCCTGCCGCGCCAGGGCCCCCAGGAGTGTGTCCCGCGCCCAAGGGCCCCCGGTGTCTACGAGGATGGGACCACGGGCCGCCTCCTCCAGGGCGGTCTTCGCCCCGCCGCCCTCGGGCGGGGACTCTCGGTGGCTGGAAGCCGGGCCCCAGGCCTGAGGCAGCACCAAGGTCACGGAGCCGTCGGCGCGCACCGCGTCGCCCACACCCTCGGGCTCCGCATAGCCCTGCAGAAGGACCACCACCGAGTAGGGGTCGCCGCGCACCAGCAGAGGCGGCTCCCCGAGCAGCGGCTCGGTCTGCACTAGACCGCTCATGGCAGAAAGACGGCTGGGGAAGGAAAGTGGGGCTATGGGGGACTGTCCAGTCCCTTCGGGTTCCCACACGCGCCTGCCTCCGCCGCGTGGCACCTTCCAAGTCTCAGTTCTTTGCCACCCCCCCTCGCACCCTTAAGGTGGTATCGCCCCAACCCCCTCCCGTAGATGGTATCGTCCAATCATCCCTTAGGGTGAGCTCTCCTGCCAGTCCCTCAGTGTCTTCCGCCGTCGCCACGCTCCTATGCGGTAGGTCCCCACCCATCACTCCCCTAAGGATATCCTCTTTATTCCCCTCATTCTAACCGGAGCCGTTCCCTGTCTTGGACTTAGTTTCACCGCTTCTCTTGCCTCTCCGTGGGGACACCGGCCCTCGGAAAAGCGTGAGGGATTTTGTCCCCAGCGAGTTCCCGTAAGCCCAGAGTATGGTGGCCGACGCGCGCTCCCGCACCCTGATTTTGAATTCCAGGGTATTCTCCCGCAGGCGCCGAGAGGGGCCGCACAGATCCTAGCCTAAGTAGTTATCAGCCGGGGACCCCTGCTAGTCTCCCTGAACTGCAAATTACAAAACACTACTAGCTTCTAACAGACGGCGACCAACGGCTTATTCTGTGGGCGCTGCCGTATCGGCTAGCTATGTTGTTTGCAGGTCAGTTGTTTGAAACTACAGGCTCAGCTGGTATTTTTAAAAAATTTACTAGCGATATAGAAAACTTGGCACCTGTGAAATCCCATGGTGGGCCCTCGGTGAAATTAATATGAAGTAGACCAAATATCTACCCCAGTTATCAACATCACCCCATCCTGTTACAGTGTCCCCGTCGTGTTAAATTTGTTGGCTTGTAGCCTCCTAGATGCAGGCAGCGTGTGTATCGGTCGTAGAGAATGTCCGCGCTGGCTTCTTCCTCGGAAGGGTCTAAAAACAGACCCCCGAGGGGCGAAGTGACTTTCCTAAGGCCCACAGCTCCAATGCCTTCATTGACCTCTGGGTGCGGTGGGGAGTAGGAGAGATATTTAAAGGGGAAAGCCTTCAATACTGTCCCTCCACACACCTGACAGTTAAGGGGCTAGATGGCAGGCAGAGGGCTGATCTGTTGGGGCAGGCCTTCCACCTACTGCTCCCACCTTTGTCCCCGTAGCCATGCCATGCTGCACCACCAGGATCCTGCCTGAGACCAGATAGGAGAGAACAGTTACAAGCCTTGGGGTGGGATCCCTCGCACATACACACAAACCCTTATGTGGGGCAGGGAAGGGATTGCTCAGACTTCAGAGGATTCTTCTCTAGGACCCCTGCCCCTCCTGAGGACTCAAACAAAAGCAGGGGTCAAAGATCCTCTGGGTCACGCTTGGGGTGCCCTGGTGTGTTAGTCATCCCTTCCTCTTCCTCCTCATCTTGCTCCTCCTCCTCTTCTGTCTTCTCTTGCCCATCTGTGATCTTTTCCTTTCCAGTCCAAGTTTCCTGTAGACACGCTAGGTTAGGTGATAGAAAACAATGTAGGTATTAGTCCTGGGAGGTTGTGGTCTGGCAGGAAGGGGGCCAGTCCCACACACTTACCAGTTTCAGCAGCAGGGAGCACATGACCTTCACAGAGAAAATGCTGTAGGGGCTGCTCCTGATGGTGGAAGTACCAGTCTCCCACAACATCTTCAAACTCCTCCAGCATTGTCTCACACTGATCAAATGGAAGGGTCAGAAGGAACTATGCTCTGCTGGGCTTTGGAAACCCTCCTCTCTACTCTTCACTCCCTTTCTCCCCACCCTACCTTGAAGAGGCAGGTAGCCAGGAGGCTAAACTCTGCTTACTAGCTGTGTGGTCCTCATTCATTCATCAAACATTTACTAGTACCTGTTCTACCAAGTAGACTATTAAACTCTATGTCTCAGGCTTCTTGCCTATAAAATGGGAAATGGTAATAGTACCTACCGTGTGAGGGTGCTTTGAGAGGAAAATGAGGCAGCAGCTGGAAAGTATGGGAGCCTGAATCTGACACATAGTAGGTGCTCAGTAAGTGGTAGTAGATATTATTAGCCTCTACTATTACTCCTTGATATGCTCCTGGGCCCACTTCAATCAATGATAGAGTCCTCACTCTGCCCCCTTCTCTCTGCTCAGAGGTAGACCTCCCTAGGATCTAATTCTCCCCTCAGGCTCCCTTCTCATTGCCCTGGCAGTGCATTACCCCATCCTACCTGCTTCTTGAGGAATGTGACTTCCACGCTGGGCTCGTCCCACAGCTCCAGAGGGATCCCCAGATCCACCTTCACCCCCTTCTGCACCAGACCTTTCAGTGTTGCCATGGTCTGACTCTGACCCTGAAAGATAGGAATCTAGAATCAGCCGAGCCCCCTGCCCCACCTCTTTTTTCCCCTTTCTGCCATATCAGCACTGTCAATTACTGGAGACCCAGGGGTGAGCTCCATGAGGGTGAGATGAGGGAGTCTAACAATGGGGTGGTGACACTCTCCAGAGCTGGAGGGAGATGGGTCCCAGGGGATATCCATTGTTGTTTCTGAAAAGTGGAATGCTGCCCTAGGGAAGGGCCTGACCTTGGCATATCTCAGTGAGCCCTTGCGCTCAGCGTGAACACTGTAATCCAGGATCCGCTCACACAAATTCTCCAAGGCCTCTTCCAGCCTTGTCTCTCTGTGGGAAGAGGGGAAACAAAGACTCCTTGGATGCTGTAGGCACTCCCAGGGCTCCCTCAGGGGTTGGAAGGTAAGGGAGCACCAAAAAGAACTCACGAAACACTGTAAGGGACATGTCTCTTCCTCTTGCCCGTGTCCAGCACCTGCCCCAGCTCCAGCACCTCTCGAGATCGGCCAGTGCGACTCAGCTCTTCCTGTAGCTCCAGGCTTAGCAGCTTACACACTAGATGTCCAAAAGGATGTGAAAGACAAACAAACATACCAGCAACTCATTCTGTAGATGAGCAAAAGCAGCAGAACGTGACGGTTACAAGTGCAGACCGTGGAGCCAGACTGGCATGGTTACAATACTGACTCAGCCACTTAATAGCTATGTGACAATTCCACTGTGCCCTGGCTTCTTCATCTCTAAAATGGAGATAATAATATAATAGGACCTCCTGTGGAGGGGGGTTGTGAGGATTAAATAGATCAATCTACATAAAGCCCCTAGGATAGTGCCTGGCATATAGTGAGCACTGTATGTGTTTGCTTTTATTCTGCAGTTATTTATTGAGCTCCTATATGTACAACAGCAACATAGCAATAAGACCCATGATCCCATCCACAAGACATTGCTGATGCAGTTGGGGACAAATAAAATGATGACAGTGTGCTGTGATGGGCCCTGCACTAGAGGTTAACAGATTTAATTAATCTCATTAGGAAATGCAAAATTCATGAAATTGTCATGTGTTGACTTCCTACCGGCTTGTGATTTCCTTAAGGATGAGCGTTGTGTATGTTCCACCACTGTCTTCCAGCAAATAGCACCTGGCCTGGCATGAGGTGGGTCCCAAAAAAAGGGAGTGGCCTATACAGAAGTGCCATGCAAACTAAACACAGGGCAGGTAACAAAAGTGCCTAAAATGTTCCAGACACTACGCTAGGACCTCAGAGACAGGTACTCTCCTTTCCTCCACGGGCTTAACAATATAGTGGGAGGTGACAAAAGGAAGAAGGCTTCCAAAGGAATTGACATCTGAACTGGGCCTTGAAGAACCAAATGCAGAAGGGAGAGGGTTATTCCAGGCAAAAGGAAAAACAGTGTGCTAAGGCACAGAGGTGCAAGAGGATAAGGCAGGCTCGGTGACAGGTGAGAAGCTCAGCGAGGCTGAAGCATGGGCACTTTGAGGAAGGGAGTTGAGGTACCGAAATGTAAGAGAGGTGGGGACCATACAACAGACTGTGTCAAAAATGGCTGTATTCTGACCACAGCAGGAGGCCTGCAGAGATGTTACAGCAAGGACTGACATGACCAGGTCTGTGTGTAGAAAAATGACAGGCGTGGGGAGAAAAGCAGGGACACAAAGGAAGGAGAGGTTAGGTCCAGGTCATGCAGAATACTGATAATGAAATTCACTGTGGAGTGAGGTGAAGGGAAAAAGAATCCAGGGAAGAAATTAAAGTCAGGAAAGCAACAAACTAGGGAACCACGGCCCTCAATGGCCCAGCTCTTAAGTGTCTCTTCTCAGCTGCACACGTCCCCCACCGCTGTGGTGCAGCCATATAAGATGCTGTTCACAGCAAAATCCATAAGTATACATCCTCTGCAAACCCTTACACCTACAGGGAACCTCCTCCACTTATGTGGCCTCCTCTCTCCTTTATGAGCTTCATGGGCTTATTTCCTTACCTCCAAACCTGCCCCAGGAGAGCGTGGGGCCTGTAATTTGAGAGCGTCTCTGAAAGGGTGGAGCAGAGGATGGCCAAAAGGTATGAGCCTCATACCCAGCTCCTGCAGGTTCCCCAGACTTAGGTTTAGTGACATGGGGGAAACACACACTTCAGATGCTCAGTAAAGTGGGCGATCCTGGGCACGATCTCTGAACTACAATTCCCACAAATCACTGGGGCTACGCTACTAAGAAAAAGCGGGCTCCCTCTGGATGTCCTATGGGAATTGTAGTGCCATAGTTGTGGGGTAGCGCTCTACGTTCCCTCCTTTGACCCCCTTCAAATTCAGCCAGAGTCTCCCTGAGGTCTTCAAAGAGATCTAGTGACCCACCCATCATGGTCCATTTGGTTCGGCCCAGACTAAAGAGATGGGCAGAGGGATGCGAATAGGGTCTAGCTACTCCCTTCAGATACCTTCGCATTTGCTGGGCAAGCGTTCTGTGTCATCGTCCTCCTTCGACGTCCCAACCCAAGCGCCGTACGCAGCCAAAATGAAAAGCAACATTCCCAACCGCACAGGTCCCATGACAAAGTGCTCTCCAAACCAACAACCCCTTGCCTTCAAACCAACTTCGTGAAGGCAGCGGGCCCTTTAAATTTCGAGGCGGTGTCGGCGGGAACTTCTAGCCAGCCTGGCTTGCGAGGCGCACGCGCAGTCCCGGCCGGAAAGGAGGTGGAGCCTCATGGCGCTCCTGGCTGTCCCGCCTCGGTTTTGTGGCGCCTCTTGGGGTCCTGGCCGCCGGGTAGTGAAGGAATAAACTGAAGTTAATTGCAGCAGGAGTATGTGCTCCTTACACGTAGACAGAGAAACCCGTTTTTTATACCACTTCAGGCCGTGAGCCTAGGAGACTCATTCCGGCTCGGGGAAGGGGCAGTGACTTGCTCTCCGTCTCTACCAGGACCTGCTCCCGGGAGGGGGCGGGGCGAACATGGCGCCGAGCGCCGGGTGAGCGGCGCTTTGGCGGCGGTGAGAGACTTTTAATGCGTGGGGCGTTCGGATGGCGGGGAAGGGTCTGAGTGCTACCCGGAACTAGGCCCTTTGAAGGGCCCATGTGGGAACCGGGAGGAGGGCGGTGGGTTGTGTGTCCGTGCGCGAGGGGACTCCGTACGTGTATGTTTGCATTGGGGGATGTTGGGGGGATGAGGTGGGCTCTCAAGCGCCTTCTTTCGCGCTGTACCCGTTGCCTGGGGACCTTCGACTCGCTTCCTTGCCGGGCAGGCCACTACCGAAGTCTAGCTCATGTTAACCATCTTCTGTGAAGCTTTCCTGCCGACTCCACTGACCTGAGGGGCTCCTGAGGCCGTAGCGTGTTTCATGAGCTGTTTACTGGCAGAGGGTACAGAGGGTATTGAAGGATTAGTAAGAGTTCGCCATTGACCTGGGACACGACAGCGTCTTGCTTACCCAGTGCCGGGCACAGAGTATGTGTTGAATAAATGTTTTCCATGAACGTACGACTTAAAACAGTGGAGGCGGAGACCAAATTCTCTTTGGCCCCCGTGCTCAACCCTCCAGAACGCCCCCATCAGTGCCTCACCGTCAGTCCTAAACACTTTGACCTTAGTCTTCCTAATGCTAACTCCAAGCGAGCCACTCTCCTTTTGGCCACAAAGCAGGTTCCAAACTTGGACCTATATCTTGTTCATCAAGAGAATAGTGGTGCCATGTATTCACTGAGCCCCTACATCTCTAAGCCCTACACTTCATTAATTTATTCAGCAAGTATTTACTGAGTACAGTGTCTCGGGCACCAATCCGGGGTCTTGGAATACATCAGTGAACACAAAGGGAAGGTAGTGGTGGTGATAAACAATTAGAAATGATACAGTGTATATTAGCAGATGTTAAATTTTTCCGTGGGGGAAAAAAGAGCAGAGTGGCGTTGGAGTGTGGTATTAAATAAGGTGATGGGACTAGGCAGCCAAGCTAACATCTGGGGAAGAACATTCAAGGCAGAAGGAAAAGAGCAAAGGCCAAAAAGCAAGAGCTTTGCCTGTGAGGTTTGAACAGCAGGAGGAGAATGAAGCTGGATCAAGATGGAAGAAGGAAGGAAAACAGATCAGAGATGTGATTGGAGTGAGGGCAAATTATGAAGGGCCTTATAGACTATAATTAGGATTTTGGGTTTTACTATAGGGTAAATGTGGAGCCATTCCAGGGTTTTGAACAAAAAAATGACCCAGTCTGATTTATGTTTTGACAGAATCAGTCTGGCTGCTGTGTTAGGAAGAGATGTGGGGAGCAAGGGTGGAAGCAGGAAGACCTTGTCAGGAGACTATTGGAATTAGCCAGGCGAGATATGGTGGTGACTTGGGCATGCTGTTGGGAGTGGAGGAGTCAGGTTGGATCACCCAACTGATTTGATGTGAGGGCTCACATAAAGAGTGAGTGCCTGGATAGATGGCATTGCCATGAAGATTAAGAAAACAGGCTGGAGCTGGTGGGGAGCGAGAGATCAGGAGTTCAGCTGTAGAAGAGATTTAAGTCGACAGTTTGATATACAACACGACAGTTTGATAGGAAGACCGCCCTGGGCTGGGGATAGAAATTTGGCCATCATCCGCCTGTAAGCAATACTGAAAATTGAGGGTAGTTGACATTACCAAAGAAATTAAGTGTAGCTACAGAAGAAGACCAAAGACTGAGCCCAGGACACTCCAGCATTAGGCAGTTTTATTTATGTATTTTTTTAAGATGAGAAGAGGAAGAACTTGTCAAGGAAACTGAGGGGGGTGGGGTGGCCAGTGAGATAGGAGGAAGCCAGGAGAAGGTAGTGTGCAGTGCAGTGAAGAGTGTCTTCAGGAGGGAGTAGCCTAGCTATACTAGATGCTGCCAGCAGGTCAAGTCTGATGATGACAGAGAGTGGACCTTGGATTCCACAGTGTGGATTCATCGGCGACCTTGATGAGCTGTTTCAGGGACCTGGTGGGGTCAAAAGCTTGATTGGAGTAGGTGCAAGAAAGGAAAGGAAGTAGAAACAGGATAATTCTTTCAGGGAGTTTGGTTGCCAGGAGGAGCCAAAACATGGGGCTCTTCTAGAGAAAGTGGAATGAAAAGTAACATTTTTTTTTTTTAATTTTTAAAATGTTTTTGTTTTTGAGAGAGAATGAGAACGTGAGCAGGAGAGGGGCAGAAAAAGAGGGAGACACAGAATCCAAAGCAGGCTCCAGGCTCTGAGCTGTCAGCACAGAGCCTGATGGGGGGCTCGAACTTGAGAACTGTGAGGTCATGACCTGAGCCAAAGTTGGATGCTTAACCACCACCCAGGCACCCCAAATTAACATTTAAAATTTTTAATCGTGGTGAAATACACATAACATAAAGCTCACCATCTGAAACCATTTCAAGTGTACACTTTAGCGGGATTAAATACATTCATGATGTTCTACAACCGTCACGCCATCCATCTCCAGAACTCTTCATGTTGTAAAACCGAAGCTCTGTCATTATACACTAACTCCCCATTCTTCCCTCCCCTAGCCACAGCAACCCCATTCTGCTGAGTCTATGAATTTGACTCCACTAAGAACCTCATAAGAGTGGAATCATAACACTGTTTGCCCTTTTCTGGCTCCCTTATTTCACTCTGCATGGTGTCCTCAAGGTTCACCCATGTCGTAGCATGTGTCAGAATCACCTTCCTTTTTCAGGCTCGATACTAGTCTGTTGTGTGGATAGACCACTGTCTTGTTTTCTTGAGAAGGGAGCAATAAGTGCGTTTGGGAGGCTGATGGGAACCATCGACCAAGTAGGTTGAAAACGTGGTGGTGATGCAGGGAGATGGAAGCAGTGTTGGAGTTGGCAAGGGGCACGAATGGCTTCTCTACGGTAACAGGCAGGAAGGCAGAAGATGTGGGCGCCAGTGCTGTTAGGTTGGTGGATGCAGTGGGAGTCTATGGGGGTCTCTTCTAATGGCGTAAAGTGCGGAGGAGAGGTGGTATCATGTAGGACAGAGGGGGACTGAGTGCACTGAGGTGTGGTATGACTGTCAGGCAGTTTGCGATCATTGGGGCGCTGGGTGGCTCAGTTGGTTAAGCATCTGACTCTGTTTTTGTTTTTGTTTTTTTTGAAAGAGGGAGAGAGAGAGAATCCCAAGCAGGCTCCACACTGTCAGAACAGAGCCCTACACAGGGCTTGAACCCACAAGCCATGAGGTCATGACCTGAGCGAAAATCAAGAGTCAGACACTACCGACCAAGACACCCAGGCGCCCCAAGTGTCTGACTCTTGATCTCAGCTCAGGTCGTCGTCGTCGTCGTCTTCTTCTTCTTCTTCTTCTTCTTCTTTTTTTTTTTTTTTTTTTTTTTGATGTTTATTCATTTTGAGAGAGAAAGAAAGAGGTGGGACAGGCAGAGGGAGAGAGAATTTTAAGCATGCTCCACACCCAGCATGGAGCCTGACACGGGGCTTAATCTCATAAACTAAGAGATCATGACCTGAGTGGAAATCAAGAGTCATATGCTCAACTGACTAGCCACCCAGGCACACCTCATCTCAGGTCTTGATCTCAGGGCCGTGAGTTCAAGCCCTGCATTGGGAAGAAACCCAAAGCTGGGAGGATGTAAGTAACTTTCCCAAATAACCCAGCTAAGTAATCTAGGGCCAGGATTTAAATTGAAGACACGTCTGTTCTCGTATATCTCACTTGCATGGCACCTGGCACAGAATCAGAGCTCAGTACATTTTGTTGAACCGGGTCAGATCACTACCTGCTTCTCTTACACCCAATACTAATTACACGGAGATGGACACGTTTATTTTTTATCTTTTTGCCCACCCCATACCCCTGCCAGGTCTCCCATCTTTCCACCCTGGGGTATCACTCTCTGGGGGAGGGAGAGAGAGGCTCCAGAATGGCTGAGGAGAAGAAGCTGAAGCTCAGCAATACCGTGCTGCCCTCGGAGTCGATGAAAGTGGTGGCCGAGTCCATGGGCATCGCTCAGATCCAGGAGGAGACCTGCCAGCTGCTGACAGACGAGGTCAGCTACCGCATCAAGGAGATTGCACAGGTACCGCAACCGCTCCACCCAGCCCTTTGTTGTGTTAAGAATGCTGCCCAGTGGGGCGCCTGGGTGGCGCAGTCGGTTAAGCGTCCGACTTCAGCCAGGTCACGATCTCGCGGTCCGCGAGTTCGAGCCCCACGTCGGGCTCTGGGCTGATGGCTCAGAGCCTGGAGCCTGTTTCCGATTCTGTGTCTCCCTCTCTCTCTGCCCCTCCCCCGTTCATGCTCTGTCTCTCTCTGTCCCAAAAATAAATAAACGTTGAAAAAAAAAAAAAAAAAAAAGAATGCTGCCCAGGCCCCCTTCTTCCTCAGGCTCTTGAGTTGATGTTTGTTCTCCCACCCCCAGGATGCCTTGAAGTTCATGCACATGGGGAAGCGGCAGAAGCTAACCACCAGTGACATCGATTACGCGCTGAAGCTAAAGAATGTCGAGGTGATTGGGACACGTGGGACTGAGGTTGGCAGGGTTGGTGGGGGGCAAGATGGTGAGACCCATCCTCCCTGACACTGCATTTGCCTTCAGTCATGCCTCTTTGGGCTCCCTTCTCATCTCAATGTCTCTTTCTCTCTCTCTCCTGATCCAGCCACTCTATGGCTTCCACGCCCAGGAGTTCATTCCTTTTCGTTTCGCCTCTGGTGGGGGCCGGGAGCTTTACTTCTACGAGGAGAAGGAGGTTGATCTGAGCGACATCATCAATACCCCTCTGCCCCGGGTGCCCCTGGATGTCTGCCTCAAAGGTTGGGGCGGGGATTGCAGGGTGGCGGGGAGGAGGAAAAGGGGTTGAGGAGGCTCACAAGTGAAGAAGCCCTCAGCGTGAGATCGCTAGGGAGTTGCAGGAAGTGGGGACAGGACGGAAAGCACATTCCTGGTATGGAGTGACTCCCTAGTGTCCATGTCCAGCCGTTCAACTTGACACCTTCTTTCCTCACAGCTCATTGGCTGAGCATTGAAGGCTGCCAGCCAGCTATACCTGAGAACCCACCCCCAGGTAACCTCATCTGTGCCCAAGGCCCACCCCTCTCTATCTCATGTCCCCTCTCCTTCCTTTATACCCCCTGCCACTCTCGTCACTCCTGCTGTGACGGCTTTCCCACCAGCTCCCAAAGAGCAGCAGAAGGCTGAGGCCACAGAACCCCTGAAGTCAGCAAAGCCAGGCCAGGAGGAAGATGGACCCTTGAAAGGCAAAGGTCAAGGGGCTGCTCCAGCCGACGGCAAAGGTCAGTATTGCTAGGCTGGGCTCCTCGGTGCTCCTGGCAGATGGCGATTTGTGAGGTGGCTGAGGGCAGGGCAAGGGGTGACACCTATGGCTGGAGAGCCCTGGAAAGGATCAGGAAACCTGAGAGGAGCCAGGTCCTGGGTCTCACCGGGCAGAGAGCAAAGGTTTGTCCGGCTCTAGGCCTCTTCTGGAGCCTTCGTGTTCAAACCTGTCTTGGCAATTCACACAGGGAAAGAGAAGAAGGCACCACCCCTGCTGGAGGGGGCCCCTTTGCGACTGAAGCCCCGAAGTATCCACGAGCTGTCCGTAGAGCAGCAGCTGTACTACAAGGAGATCACTGAAGCGTGTGTGGGCTCCTGTGAGGCCAAGAGAGCGGTGAGGCCCTGCCGACCTGCTTCTCCCCGCCTGGGGCATTCCTTCTCTCTGGAGTTTCAGGAATCCCTCCCCATCTCTGTCCCCCCGCGTCACTTGCTCCCTCCCCACTGCAGGAGGCGCTGCAGAGCATTGCAACGGACCCAGGGCTCTATCAGATGCTGCCGCGATTCAGCACCTTCATCTCAGAGGGGGTGAGAAGAGGCAGAAGACCAGGACCCAGGATGAGGTTCTGGGCGGTGAGGAGGCAGCGGGGGGAGCTCATTGGAGGGTCTCACTGCCCTGTCACTTCCCCTTCCCGCAGGTCCGTGTGAATGTGGTGCAGAACAACCTGGCCCTGCTCATCTACCTGATGCGCATGGTGAAGGCGCTGATGGACAACCCCACGCTGTATCTAGAAAAATACGTGAGCGGCCCTGCCCACCCACCTTTCAGCCTGGGGTCGGGGCACCTGGTTGCCACCAACAGGAAGCCATCCTCAGAATTGGCCAACTTGCCACTTCTCCCTTAGGTCCATGAGTTGATTCCGGCTGTGATGACGTGCATCGTAAGCAGACAGCTGTGCCTGCGGCCAGATGTGGACAATCACTGGGCACTCCGGGACTTTGCTGCCCGCCTCGTGGCCCAGATCTGCAAGCATTTCAGCACGACCACCAACAACATCCAGTCCCGGATCACCAAGACCTTCACCAAGGTGAGCAAAAATGAGGAGTGTAGACGATCTTGTATCTCCACCCCAGGGTGGTGACCAGGACAAAGAGCTTCACCCACACCAGAGGCGGTTCAGCGTGGCTAGAGGTAGTGACAGTGGAAAAATGCGGGAGACGGACAGGGACTGGCACCTGGGCCACATCTGTAGTGTCGTAACAATCTACAACATAAGTGTGTTCGCGAGACTTATTCCTTAATAATTAGCCTCTTGGGCCCCTTTCCCCAGTATATCTTCCTTCCCCTTGCAGAGCTGGGTGGACGAGAAGACTCCATGGACTACGCGGTATGGCTCCATCGCAGGCCTGGCAGAGCTCGGACATGATGTGAGGCCCCCGGCGCGGGGAACACTGCAAGAAAGGAGGCATCGTGGGTCTTAGTGGGCAAGGGCCCCACCTGCAAGGCCCTGTGGTGACCCGAGGGCCCTGGCTTGTCCCCTTCCTTTCCAACAGGTGATTAAGACTCTGATTCTGCCACGGCTGCAGCAGGAAGGGGAGCGGATCCGCGGTGTCCTGGACGGCCCCGTGCTGAGCAACATTGACCGCATTGGAGCTGACCATGTGCAGAGCCTCCTCCTGGTGACTAGAACCCCTGTCCCTGCCCTCCCCCCAATCCTTCCCCCCGCCCCTCCCCCCCCCCCACACACAGGCACGACAGTCAGTAAACAGCTGTTGTCTTTTATTCACTCATCGCATTTGCCTCATGTGTTCTGAGCCCAATACTGTTGTGCAGACGGAGAGACAAAGGCAAGAGGTTAAGTAAGAAATAAGAGACCTTAACTGTCAGCCTGTGACCCTGCCTAGACTGGACCGCCCCCGAGGCTTCCCCATCACTGTGCTGCATTCCAAGCAGGGCATCCCCCTGTGGACCAGCCACCCCTTAGAAATCACAGGTGTTTTCAGCAAGTTTCCCCATCCACACTGGTGCTGCCTGGGGTTCCTCACACACACTGCCAGCCCAGCAGACTGGCCTGCAACACAACGCACTGGAGTAATGGGCAGTTTCCTTTCTCACCCCTTCCTTGTCACTTCCTGAGCGTCCCAGCTCTCCACCTACCTTGTTTTTCTTTGCTTTCTCTGCAGAAACACTGTGCCCCTGTTCTGGCAAAGCTGCGCCTACCACCTGACAATCAAGACGCCTATCGGGCAGAATTTGGGTCCCTCGGGCCCCTCCTCTGCTCTCATGTTGTCAAGGCCCGGGCCCAGGCTGCTCTGCAGGCTCAGCAGGTCAACAGGACCACTCTGACCATCACTCAGGTCAGGGACTGGGGGGAAGAGGGGTCTGATGAGGAAACGTGGGAAGGGGGCAAGCAGGGGGGACAGGGCCATGGTTCCCTTCAGGGTGGCCACAGATGCGCGCTTGCTTTTGTAAAACACAGGGCCCTCTGAGTGAGACTTGGGGGGGTCTGAGTCCCCTTAGTGGATGATTCTTCAACCCAAGGGAGACCCTCTGAGGAGCAGCAATAAGTGCCCCTCCTTTTCACATTTCCTTCCTGCCTCTTCTTTGTGCAGCCCCGGCCCACGCTGACCCTCTCCCAGGCCCCTCAGCCTGGCCCTCGGACCCCTGGCTTGCTGAAGGTCCCTGGCTCCATTGCACTGCCTGTGCAGACCTTGGTGTCTGCGCGAGCTGCCGCCCCGCCTCAGCCTTCCCCTCCTCCAACCAAGTTTATTGTCATGTCCTCATCCTCCAGCGCCTCATCCACTCAACAGGTACTGGGACCCAGGTGGGACTGGGGAAGGTGCGGAGCACGACCAGGGTTACCTCCAAGTACCCTGGGGGCCCCAGAGTAGAGCCCAGTCCCCCCTGGGCCTAAAGACAGGAGCAGGAAGGAGCACTTCACGGAGGCCATAAGGCATAGCTGCTCATCCTGAGCTCAGGTCTCAGGCCTACAGGCACCTGAGCAGGTGAATGAATCATCAGCTCTTCTGCCGGAACAGATGAATTCTCCCCCAGGCAGTGCCTCTCCTTTCTCCCCCCAGGTCCTGTCCCTCAGCACCTCAGCCCCTGGCTCAGGCTCCACCACTACCTCTCCCGTCACCACCACGGTCCCCAGCGTGCAGCCCATCGTCAAGCTGGTCTCTACTGCCACCACCGCACCCCCTAGCACTGCTCCCTCTGGTCCGGGCAGCGTCCAGAAGTACATCGTGGTCTCTCTTCCTCCTACAGGGGAGGGCAAAGGAGGCCCCACCTCCCATCCTTCTCCAGCTCCTGCCCCATCCTCAGCCCCCTCCCCGCTTGGGGGCAGTGCCCTTTGTGGGGGGAAACAGGAAGCTGGGGATAGCCCCCCTCCAGCTCCAGGGACTCCAAAAACTAATGGCTCCCAGCCCCCTGGCTCTGGCTCCCCTCAGCCTGCGCCTTAATGCTGTCACACATCTGCCAACCTTCTTCTCTCCCCGATTCCCTCTCTTTCTCTCTCTCTCTCTCTCTCTCTCTCTCTCTCTCTCTCTCACACACACACACACACACACACACACACACACGCACGCTAGGTGGAAGGAAGTAATGGTTTGCTTCTTCCATGTTACTTTTAGATATTGTACAGCCAGTTCCTCAGAATAAAAGTTTGATTTGTAAATTCTGATCCACCCCGGCCTTTCCTGTGTCAGGTACCACAGGAAGGTCAAATATGTCAACTAGGACTGGTCTCCTGGACTCTCAGGACTCAAGACATTTCATCCAGGTCCATGACCACGGTCTGGAAGGGTGGAAAAGACAGTATCATCCTTCTCTGGTTCCACAGACTACTGCCTTTGCTGCCCGCATCCTCGTCTGGGGAGCCTCAGATCCGAATGACATAGGCATCACTGTGGCTCAGATGTCGCACCCACTTGTGGGGGTTGGCATTGCCGCAGGGTCTGAACGCCAGCCTGAGGAAGCGCACCTGGAGGCCAGAGCACGTGTGCCGGGGAAGTTCAAAAGAGAGGCTGGCGGGGCCCAGCCCCAGCGGAGGGGCCGTGGTGGAGGGTCCTTGGCCAGAAGGCCCAGGGAGACCTGGAACATCCATCTGTGAGGGACAGAGGCCAGGGAAGGGTGCTGAAGGCACAGAGGAGGGAGGGCATGGGGCTCAGGTCCAGTGCATGAGGAGGGGTGGTTGGGGCTAAACATGCAGCTGGAAGAGAGGGTCTCAGGGAGTCGGCAGCTCGTACCTGGAAAAGGCCTGACAGCTGGGAGCCGCCTTGCACCCGAGGCAGGTCCCAGTGGAGGGCTCCGTCCCCGAGCTCTGCCTTCTGTTCAGGGCCGCTCAGCTCCTGAGACAGGCTGGAGTTTGGGGATGACAGGCACTGCGCTCAGCCTGCCTTCCTGGGACAGGCTGGTCCCACCCTCCCTGCCACCACCCTGTTACCCTGGGGAAGCTGGCAAAACCTCCCAGGCCCTGTGGCTGCAACACTAACCTAATCACCCCTCGCGGCAGGGGAAGGTGCAGCCTGACGTTGAGAGCTTGGCTGCCAAGAAGAGAGGAACAGAGTCAGCCCCGGGAAGTCAGTGACTCGTCCCCCCTCTTCATTAACGCCACTAGCGCAGGTGTTACACCCACCCCCCTTCCCAGCCTTCCTGTCTAACTGAATGGGATTCCGAAGCTGACGGACGCATCCGAAGGGGGAAGCAACAGGTATTTGGGCCCTGTGTCCTGCCCCATGATACTGAACGAGGCCTGGCTAACTCCCCACTCGTACCTCTTCGGGGGCAGGTCGCATCGTAACTTCAGGTAAACCTGGAGCCTGGGTGAAAGGGATGGTTCTGTTACTCACTGGCCTCTCACCATCCCCACCCGGGACCCCCATGCAGGGCTGCTGCGTAGGTCAGTCATGCCCCAAGCAGGAGAGAGAAGGGATGATATCCAGCCCAACTCCACTAAGGGCTGAGTCTGCATAGGGGGGAGGGTGCCTTTTTCTTGTACCTATTATCATCCCTCCTCCAAAATGCGCTTTGGGAACATATATGCATTAGCTTGGACTTCGGGAAAGTTCTAGAAGAGAAAAATGGTCTTACCTGCCTGAGCCTCGGTCCCACTGCACAGAGGGAAAGAGCCGGAAGGGGAGTGGGGAGGGGAGGTCGTCTGAGAGTTGGTACCGCATCACAGTCAGCTGAGACCAGACAGGAATGGAGGTCAGTTTGGTCTCCTCACACCTGAACTTGCCTCCCTTCCCAACGGAGGATGGAAAGTGCTAGGCCAGCCCAATCCTGACCTCGCCCTGAGGGGGCTGCAAGCGGAGGATTCGATGAGACTCAAACTCCTCAAGGAGCACTGAGCTGTGAAATGAGACCTCATCCACCCGGATTCCTGGGCCGTAACCTGGAGGGAAAGAAAGTGTCCTCTCCTAACGCACGTTGTGGGTGAGAAGAGCAGCAAGGTGGTAGCTGGGGGAAAACCCATCTCTGTTCCATGAAACTTTTGGTGGCAACCTGTACCTAGGAGAGAAGGACCCCTTTTCTTCTCACCTCTCAGTTCTGACTTCCCCACACAAAACTCTTCTGTCAGGCCAATGCGCATCTCTGTCACAGAAAAGAACAGAAAAGGCCACCAGATACCAACATTCACATACCACCAAGGAGCCCGTTCCAAACCCGACCCTGGGCTAAGCCTGCAGACTTCTCACCAGAGCCACTGGGAAGAAAGCTCTTGAGCCGGATCTCTCCCTGCACGTCTACCTTCAGCAGCGAGCCCTAAGAAGAACGGAGAGATCAATGTCCCGAGGTGACACCCCGCCCCCGACCCCATACATTTCCCAAAAGCCGTCTATCCTCTGCTCTAGGGCTGGGGGCCCAAACTCACGTTAGATGCTATCAGTACAGACAGCCTCTCGACCACATCCAAAAACACTTCATTCTTTTGGCTCTGAAGAAGAGAGGGGATTTGGAGGCTGAGTGACCTGTGTTGTAAAGTGCACAGGCAGAAAGGACAGGCCAGTGGAAGCTAGGGCCCTGGGGTGGGGACATGGGGAAGGGAAGGGATTGTCCACGTCTGGGAACACCAGGATCTCGTTCTCTGGTGTTCCAGGAAAAACTCAGAGGGTCTGATGCATCTCACCTGGTCAGAGCGGCTGGACAGGACAGGGCGGCTGGCTGCACTGCTGGGGGCCACTTTGCTCTGCTGTGTCTCAGCCCCAAACTGTAAAGCACCCAAAGCAAGCAATCTTCAGGTTTGACACTACCCACCACCCCTCCTCCTCCTCTTTCCCTCGACTGACCAAGCCAACACTGCTGAGGTCAAAGAGACTGAAGGGCTTGCTGACCACAGCCTCTGTCTGGATGAAGTTTCTCAGCATCTCTGTGGATGTGGTCTGCACGTAGCCATAGTCCTGTGGGCAGAGGAAGGACAGCCTGTGGGAGGTCAGTGGAGGGAAGGGGTGGAAATGAATGGACTTAGCCTCCCACCCACAGTGCATATCTGCAAGGAATGGGGTGCAGTGAGGGAAATGCTTGGCCCTCACCAGCACTTCATCCAGGAGCTCATAGACAAGAGCCACGTTGCGGGAGATGGTCCCCTCGCCCAAGGAGCCACAGTAATCGCCCAGGAGAGTGGCCAACCTGAGAAAACGAGTCGGAGTGTGCATATGCCCCTCCTGTCAGATCCCCGCGCCCAGGTGCCCAGCCCTGCCCTCCTCACCGGGAGAGCAGCTCTAGGAGGCTGAAGGGAGAAATGTTCTCTGAAGTCGTGGCCACCAAATAGAGGCCGCTGTGTCTGATGTGAATAAAATGACGGTCATCGTGGTGCTGAGGCAGAGGTGGGGAAGAAGCATTAGGAAGAGAGCTGTGATTAAGGGCCCGTGAGACTTCCTAGCAGTGTGCCTTGAGAACCCTGGGCATCCCCCCTGGGGTCCAGCTTCCTGACATGTCAGGGGAGGTAACCAATAGTACCCACCCCGGAGTTGCGGGGGGATTGGGACGTGAGAGGAGCCTGTGCCTGGTGCATTGTTAGCTCTTGATAAACTTGAATTCACATTATTTGGCGTAACGTACCCCCGAAGCGGAAGCTCTCAGGGAAATAGCCCTGGGAGGAAGGAGGCGCCCTCCCCACCCGCCCCCTGCCCGCCAGGCGCATCCCCCACTCCCCGCCACTGGTTACCATGACAACCGGGGACTCATCTCCGGGCAGTCCCGTCAGCTTCCGGTAGAAGAGCTCGGCCACATCCCGACCACCACTGTCCCCGCGGACTGACCGGGTGGAAGAACAGCTAAGGAGCCAGCGATACAGTCTGGCCCTGGGGCACCACTCCCACCCAGGGCCCCCCCTCCTGCCCCGTAGGTCAAGGATACAATCCTTGTAGATGAGCGGGTCCCCTTTGGAGGAAAGAATGAAGAACTGGGAGATCATGGCGGCTCTGGAGAGTAGGCAGGGAGACAACGAAAGTTGGGCCTGCCCCGCCCTGCGGCCCCGGAACAAAAGGACGAGCGTACGCTGGCCCTTTAAGAGCAATTCTCCTCCCGCGCCACCTCAGACCGCGGGAAACCGGCGTCCGCCCCGCCTTTCCGTCCCGGTGCAGGAGCCTCTTCCCTGTCACTCAGCCCAGGCTCGCCGGGTGATTGGCCGAGGCTGGGGCCGGCGGTGAGTGGGAGGGGCAAAGAGCCTCCTCTTTGATAGGCCCGCACGCGGCGGCGCCGGTCACGTGAGGGGCGACGTTTCGCGCCAATTTCGGTTGGTCCGCAGCAGCCCGCCGCGCGTACGTTTTCTGCTGTCCCGGGAGTGAGATCTTTGAACCTGCCCACTGTTGCCGCACGGGCGATGGCAGTTAAGGACTATGTGCTCGAGAAAGGTGAGGGTATGCCAGTCTGGGAGGAGCGTCCTACGCGGAAAGCCTCCTGGCCAACACCTGTTTGTGTGGGCTGGAGTCCTGGGGGGCTGGGCTTGGCGCGCGAGGCCAAAGGCAGGTTCGGGAGGCGGCGGGGCCAAGGCAGAAGGTGCCTGGGAGGCGCGCGAGCTTCCTAGTTCGAAGAGCCGGTTATCGTGTCTGGGGAAGGAGTGGGGGTCGTGGGGCCGGGGGCGACAGACAGCCCGACTCGGGGCTCCATAGGGGGAGAGTCGCGCCCAGAAGAGACCGGGACCTCAGGAGACCCTGTGCAGGGGCCTTTCGCCGCAGGGACGGACACCCGGGTCCGCTTCGGTCTGCGTCCTTAGGCATTCGGAGTGCCCGCGTTCTCGGGAGACGCGCCGAAGCCCCGAGGGCGGGCAGGCCCGGGCCGCTGAGCGCCGCTATTGGCCATTTCAGGCCAACCTCCAAGCGGAAGTGAAGGCGGGCGGAAGTTGCGCGACGTTGCTGGAGGGAGTGTCGTGTGTAAACAGTGTCCTTCCGCGCGGCGGCCTTGGAGAGAGCTGCTCAGGGTGGGGGCGTGCCTGGAATCGGGGGGTTTAGCGGGAGGCCAAGAGAGGAGGTGGTGGGGTGGGACGGAGTGGCCCGGAACAGGCAGGGCAATTGCCGGACGGGATCCCGCCTTGGCGGAAGAATCCCGGGCTGTGAGGCGGCTGCATCTGGGCCCATGTGCTTCTTTGTTTACTAAGAGCGGAAGCAGTGGCGGGAGAGGGGGTGGGGTGGAGGACGGGCTTGGTGGAGATATTTAGAAGGCCGAAAGGAAAGGGAGAATCGTGCGCATGGAAGAGAAGTGGGGAACCTTGAGATCTGAGTGTGTGGGAAGCTTTTGGAAAAGGGTACTGAGATTTTTTAAGGCAGAAACTGGAATTCCCCTCGGGGGAGGTTTTTGGGTAATGTTCTTAACTGCCAGGGGACCCTTCTTCCCTAGATAAAAACAGACTTGTTAAAAGGAGTTCTGCCCTACTCCGGAAGAATTAAGTAGGCTTACTTAGATTTTTAGGTAAACTGACAAATTCATATATTTTGTAAAGAGAGTGAGTTCTTCAGATCCACATCAAGGGAGCTTGGGTAAAGTATCTGAGACAGATTATCATGATTTTACATTTTCCTTACAGAAAAGGTTAAAAAGTTCCTGCAAGAGTTTTACCAGGATGATGAATTTGGCAAGAAGCAATTCAAGTACGGGAACCAATTGGTGAGTCTAAGATGAAGTGGAGGAAATGGGTGGTGGCTCAAGGAGCTCTTAAGAGGGGGCCTGGTTTGTTTCAGCAAGCATAGACGTTGAGTGACACATTTAGCATTCTATCTAATGTCTGGTAAGTGAATTTAAGTCTACGTGCACGATGATTAAGATGTTTTAGAAGTTTGGAGGCTAAGAAGTAAGTGTTGCTTTGTTCCTCTCTCCTGTGGGTGGTGGGCACTGCTGAGCATGGTAAACATGGCTCTGTTGTCTCTTCCTTACCCAGGTTCGACTGGCTCATCGGGAACAAGTGGCAATGTACATAGACCTAGATGATGTAGCAGAGGACGACCCTGAGTTGGTGGACTCCATTTGTGAGAATGCCAGGCGCTACGCAAGGCTCTTTGCTGATGCTGTGCAAGAGCTGCTTCCTCAGTACAAGGAGAGAGAGGTGAGTGGTTGCAGGAAAATGCAAAGCGAGAAACAGGGGTTGCTTTTGGGAAGCTTCTCAGATACTGGTGTTTTTTGAGCTGGCAGAAATAGGGCAATTAATTTCTGCCTGGTGCCCTTCATGATCTTTCCTTTTCCTCGTTCTACCATTCATTTTTTTCTGTCCTTAGGTGACTAATAAAGACGTCCTGGATGTTTACATTGAACATCGGTTGATGATGGAGCAGCGGAGCCGGGACCCTGGGGCAGCCCGAAGCCCGCAGAACCAGTACCCTCCTGAGCTCATGCGCAGATTGTGAGTGGTCTCGGTGGGGAAGGGTGTGGGAATTTGTTCTCTGGGACTTGAATAACTACTGTTTTCTTCTCCTAGTGAGCTGTACTTTCAAGGGCCAAGCAGTAACAAGCCTCGCGTGATACGGGAAGTACGGGCTGACTCTGTGGGGAAATTGGTAACTGTGCGTGGAATCGTCACTCGTGTCTCCGAAGTCAAACCCAGAATGGTGGTGGCCACTTATACTTGTGACCAGTGTGGGGCAGAGACCTACCAGCCGGTATGTGTGGAGAAAAGAACAGGAACACGTTTATTGTTAGCGGTTTCCCTAAGAACTCATTTTGTCTGTCGGTGTTAACCTGTCATCGCGTCGGTTGTGAGACACGACTGCATATTCATCTTTCATTCTCTTTTTGGTACCCAGTGGTCTTTCCATCCGTTTTGTGTTCTTGGTGCCTATGGTTACTGACTTGGGATAGGTCAAGGCACTCTGAGCAGTTTGTGGTACGTGCCACGAAGAGGAAGTGTGATTCATGTCACTGGTTTCCTTTGGTGTTTCCTTTCTCATATCCCAGATCCAGTCTCCTACTTTCATGCCCCTGATCATGTGTCCCAGCCAGGAGTGCCAGACCAACCGCTCAGGAGGACGGCTATATCTGCAGACACGTGGCTCCAAATTCATCAAATTCCAGGAGATAAAGATGCAGGAACATGTGAGTTTGGGGTATGTGGCCCAGGGAAGGTGGAGACTGGGTGTCCACTCGAATTCTGCAGTCACGTACAGAGTGAAAGAAAGCAAGAAAAACAAAAGAGGCTGAAACCGAGAAGTTCCTTAGAGCAGGAGGGAGGTTTAACTGGAACTTTCTGGTGGAGTAAAGAAGGGGTAAAGACGATCTCTGGCTCTCTTTTCCTGTTGGCGCATCTGAGGCTGAGAAGCAGGAGGTGGGAGGCCTGGGCAGGGAAGGTGAGGTTCTCATCAGCTGTGTCCCTTTCTCCCGCCTGTGCGCCTTCTCCCTTGTAGAGTGACCAAGTGCCTGTGGGGAACATTCCCCGTAGCATCACAGTGCTGGTAGAAGGAGAGAACACGAGGATCGCCCAGCCTGGGGACCACGTCAGTGTCACTGGCATCTTCTTGCCGATCCTGCGCTCTGGGTTCCGACAGGTGGTGCAGGTAAGTGACGGGTTTGAAAGGAGGAGGACACTTCCTCTTTCCTTCTCGTCCCCTCCCTCCTCACTGCTCCGCAGGGAGAACAGTCAACAGCAAAGTAGCACAGGGTTTTGTCAGGAACTCCTGAGGGAGTCGCGTGAACAGGCAAGTTCAAGGGCCTTCATCCGTACCCTGGCATTCTCCTCCCCAAGGGTCTCCTCTCAGAAACTTACCTGGAAGCTCATCGGGTCGTGAAGATGAGCAAGAGTGAGGATGACGAGTCTGCAGCCGGAGAGCTGAGCAGGGAGGAGCTGAGGCGAATTGCAGGTGAGGGGCCTGACGAAGCCTGGGAACAGAGGTTCCTTCCCAGCACCCCCATCCCGCTCCCAATGTTCTGTATAAACTTCTGTGCAGAGGAAGATTTCTATGAGAAGCTGGCCGCCTCCATCGCCCCGGAGATCTATGGGCATGAAGACGTGAAGAAGGCCCTGCTGCTCCTGCTGGTGGGAGGGGTGGACCAGTCTCCTCGGGGCATGAAGATCAGGGGTAAGCGGGGAAACAAGGGGGGCGGCCAGGAGGAAGGAAGGATGTCAGCCGCTGTCCCATGACACAGATCAGATCTGTGACCTCCGTGTCACAGAGTAAGAGTCTGTAGCTTGGTCTCCTGGGCGCAGGGAGGGAGGAGGGGAAGGGATGCTGGGTGTCGGGGCAGATTTCAAAGGTACGGGTCTCTGTCGTTGGGCAGCTTGCACTCAAGCCTCACCCGGGGCTTTCTTCCCTGCCAGGCAACATCAACATCTGCCTGATGGGGGATCCAGGTGTGGCCAAGTCTCAGCTTCTGTCTTACATCGATCGCCTGGCGCCCCGTAGTGAGTGTTGGGCCCTAGGAGAAGTACCCGTACCAGCTGGGGTGGAGGGGGGACCACCACACTGCTTCTCCTTGGTGGGGGGGCAGGGGGGGGTGGAGGTGGGTGGGTGTGGAGCTGGTGCTGCACGGATCTTCAGCCGCCTTGGGAAGGCCTGGACCCGGCAGGTAGGTGGAGCGGTCCCGGCGCAGGCCTCGTTTCTGCCCTGTTCTTTCGTTGTTCTTTTTCTCTGCTTCAGTGTGTCTGTTTTTTTCCTGTCTCTGCCATTTAGGCCAGTACACAACGGGCCGGGGCTCCTCAGGAGTGGGGCTCACGGCGGCTGTGCTGAGGGACTCCGTGACTGGAGAGCTGACCTTGGAGGGGGGGGCCCTCGTGCTGGCTGACCAGGGGGTGTGCTGTATCGACGAGTTTGACAAAATGGCTGAGGCTGACCGCACGGCCATCCACGAGGTCATGGAGCAGCAGACCATCTCCATTGCCAAAGCCGGCATTCTCACCACGCTCAATGCCCGCTGTTCCATCCTGGCTGCCGCCAATCCTGCCTATGGGCGCTACAACCCTCGCCGCAGCCTGGAGCAGAACATACAGCTTCCTGCTGCACTGCTCTCCCGATTCGACCTTCTCTGGCTGATCCAGGACCGGCCTGACCGAGACAATGACCTACGGTGAGTGAATCCAACATTCAAGGACACGTATGCTCTAATGATCTGAAGGGAGAGAGAAGACATCAGAAATCCCCTCCGATTCCCTGCTTGTGGAAACTCCAGAGCCTTCCTCTCTTACTGCAGGAACTAGTCCACAGTTCTTTAGGAAAATGGAGGGGTGGGACTGAAACACTGGTGATTTCCTGGGAGAGCCTCCCTCCTGCACTGTGAAGATGGCAGAGCTAAGGCACACAGGTCAAGAGACAGGGCGTGGGATGTGTAGCCCCAAGAGGAATGTTTCTAGCTGCCTCCACTCTTCCCAGGTTGGCCCAGCACATCACGTATGTGCACCAGCACAGCCGCCAGCCGCCAGCCCAATTTGAACCTCTGGACATGAAGCTGATGAGGTAGGAGAGCTGCGTAAAGGCCAGTGTGCTTGACCCATAGCCATGTGTGGCAGCATCTTGGGCTGATCTGTGTGTCCTGGAGAGCTTTCCATTCTGGGTCATTTTTCACTGCCACTCGCTCTGCTCTGTGGGGTCTGTGAACAGGGGGTCCAGGCACCCCAGGTCTGGCTTCACAAGAAGAACCAGCATCAGAACCTTTCACACCCACCACCTGCCCGTCTCAGGGTTGAGGCAGGTTCAGATCAGAGCTGGATGCTGCTCCCTGGACTTGATGTTGTCATTTTTTCCACAGGGTGGATCTCCTGGTGATCCCCCAACCTCTCCTTCACTTGCACTTTTTTTCTCTTGAAGTAAATGAAATGTATTTCTGCTCCCTTTAGTCACGTCTTAGATTCAGGGGAAGTACTTTACCATCTTTTATAAGTGGATCTGTCTTACTGGTATAAAGATCCTTTTTCCGGAAAATTAGAAATAACTTGGAACGTGCCATTTACAGAAACCCATCCGTGATATTCAAGTTAATTTGTTCTTCCCACTTAAAACTGCTCCCCACCCCAGAGTATTTTCTTAAATGCCAAACTCTCCTCTCCCGCGAACCTTCTCTCCCTCCCGTAGGCGCTACATAGCCATGTGCCGGGAGAAGCAGCCCACAGTGCCAGAGTCTCTGGCGGACTACATCACAGCCGCATACGTGGAGATGAGGCGGGAAGCTTGGGCCAGCAAGGACGCCACCTACACCTCCGCCCGGACGCTACTGGCGATCCTGCGGCTGTCCACTGCTCTGGTGAGTGCGCGGTCCCACTCCACCAGCGGGTGGTCCGCTCGGACTGCCCGGGCACCCCGTGCAGTATGCTCCTCCCGTGGCCGCCTCCCTCCCACTCAGGCCCTGCTGGTGCTAAAGTGCTGACAGTGCAGATAGCGGTCCTGCGTGCTACCGCACTGTGGGTACTTGCTGCTCCAGCAGGGCACGCACGGCGTCCCTGGAGGGAAAGGCCTTCTCCCCGCTCTTCCGGCCCCCCTGCAGGGCGGGCAGGGTTCACTTCACTGCCTGTGTCCTGGATCCTTGCTAGAAACCCGCACTTCTGTCCGTACACCTTGGACTTTAGTCCTGGGGGCTCCAAAGTGCTGTTCGTGCAGGTAGTGTGATTACCCGACCTACTGCTGAGCTAGCACTTCCCGAGCCCCGGGGACGCAACCTCTCTGCCATTGCCTTCTTGGCCGAGCTCCCCGTGCTCTGTCAGCACTGTCGTGGTGGGGAGCCCGGGGGCGCTCAGCGGGGTCTGGTCTCCCGCACAGGACAGCTGAACCCGGGACTGGCCAGCGTTGAGAGGCGGAGACTTGGGCAATTGCTGGACGCTGCCCGCGCATTGCACTTGTCTCGGTCTGACAGTGCCGGCCCCGTGCTGCGGACGCTGGGGGGGGCGGGGGGGGGGGGCCTCTGCTCGCGCCCTGTGGGCTGCCTGCTGAAAGCTAGAGCGAGGGGGTCCCCTGACCCGAGTTCCATCCCCTCCCGTTTCCATCTCTCCCCCCCCCCCCCTTTCCCGCAGGCACGGCTGCGGATGGTGGACATGGTAGAGAAGGAAGATGTGAACGAAGCCATACGGCTAATGGAGATGTCCAAGGACTCGCTTCTGGGTGACAAGGGGCAAACAGCGAGGTGAGTGGTTTAAACAACGAAATCAGGAGTCACCTTGACCGGCTCATCCTTATGGCTTCTGCATCCACACGTACGTGATGTTGGCTTTGGAGTTGTACCACTGGCCTGTGTTCCCGACGTGCTGCCTGTTGTTTGTACTCTGACCTTACACAGCCATGCTGTTCCCTTCAGGACCCAGAGACCGGCAGATGTGATATTTGCCACAGTCCGGGAGTTGGTCTCAGAGGGCCGAAGTGTCCGGTTTTCAGAAGCGGAGCAGCGCTGCATCTCCCGTGGCTTCACACCTGCCCAGTTCCAGGCGGCTCTAGATGAGTATGAGGAGTTAAACGTCTGGCAGGTTAATACTGCCCGGACACGGATCACTTTTGTTTGATTCCAATCAGCTTGAGACCCTGGGGTCCACTGTGCGTCCCGTGTGCCGACCCATCCCTTCCTGGAACGGTCTGATGATGCCTTTGCAGGGAGAGGAGGGACCTGCTCTTTTCTCCTGAGCTGCACCTGTTTTATTCTTTTTGCTAATAAAGCATGTGTAGGTTGCTGTATTCTGTTCATACGAGGTATCATGAGTTTCCTAGATTCCTACCTTGTTCACTCTGTGAATTTACTGTGTAAAGCACCCATTACGCCTGCCCACACTGATGTTCCTTGCTGCTTCCCAGACTGTAAATTCTGGGGGTTACAGACAGGGACATGCCAAGGTTAAGAAAGTGTGAAGTATGGGCACTGGAACCTCTGCCTCTTAGGGTTGAGGTTCTACAGGTCAGGTGTAGACATCTGTGTGATCAGCATTCAGTAAACAGCAATAAGAAACCTCTCCCTCTCAGCAGTAAACTGTGTCCATGGGGTCAAAGCTTCCAGGTTGTCCCTCCTAGAAACCTGCTCAATACCCCTGCTCCTTTGTGAAAAAGACTTAAATTCACTTAGCTTTGGGGAGCAGTCATTGGTCAAGTTTAGAGGTTGGTCTATATGCACTGCTGTCCCAGAGAAACCTCAAAGAGAACACAGATGGCTGAAGTGGGAGCAAGCAGCCTTTGGCTCAGTATAGATGTGATCCACCTGACTGGACGAGGGGTCACCTCAAGTGGCAGTGAGCTCCCAGTCCCCACAGGATGTCCTGCCCGAGCAAGGCTGGAACTAAGGGCCTCCTTTTAAGATCCAAGTTGAGAAACCAGCGTGGGGCCCAACAGAGAGGACAGAGCCATCGGAAGGGGTGCTGAGGGGCTGCTCCCCTTTTATTGTTGACAGAGGTTTCTCTAAAGGGAGTGTAACACCCCTCCCCTGTGGGACCACTGTCCAACCTGTGCATCGTCCCTTCAAGCACCCTCAGAAGAAGAGCCCCCGCATCCGCCTGCCGATGCCTTGTCGATCATAGAGGACGTTGAACTTGTTCACAAACTGGTTCATGGTGTTGCACGTTTTGGTGATGGTGCCAAGGTAGGCCATGAGCCCCACGTCGTTACATTGCTGGGAGGAACAGAAAACTGGTTGCCCAGGGAACGGCTGAGTTCACTTCCCACGTGCAGAAGTTACATCCATCAGCCCCACCTCCCCACCCACCCTCGGTTTTATACTCACATCGTAGAAGTCTGTCTTGAACTTGTCTGTGCTGAGCACTGGAAGGCAGTGACACAGAGCATAGGCCTCCCGCAGGATCTCATGATTAAAGGGGACCTCCCCTAAAGGCACAGAAAGACCATTAATGTGGATGCGGTCACTTCCCCGAGAGGGAGAGGAAAAGCGGTTCACCTGTCCTACCTGCTTCAGAGGCCTTGACGTATTCCAAGATGAGTTTGACCCGGCTGTGCAGCATCTTGATGGCACTGTGTTGCGCTATCAGGTGTTCAGCCACTGCAGGGAGACGGGGAGAGGCCAAGGTTGAAAAAGCACATGGCAACAGTTTCCACCCCAACCGCTGAAGGAGCTCCTCCAGCCTTCATTACCAGTGGAGTTCTCCCCGCTGCCTGTGGCTGTCATTCGGGCTACGTGGTCTACACCGATGCGTTCAGCTTCCTCTGTGGCCAGAGTGTAGGTCAGCTCAGCAAACAGCATTGTGGCCTGTGGAGTGCCAAGGGACAGTGAGAGGCAGAAAAAGGCCAGGAGCAATGTCGAGGGTTAAAGGGTTGGGCATTACCTCTCCATTGATTATATCGATGACAGACTCAAAAACACTGACGGGAAGCTGTAAGGAAGCAATGGAGAACAGCTCTTATCGACATCAAGCACACCCGAGCTTCCACTATATGCCAAAAGCCAGGCCGAGCTCTTCCACAGATGTTCTCATCTAATCTTCCCGAGGACCCAATGATGTAGGGATTATCCTCATCTTCCACGTGAGGCAAAAAAACAGTTGCGGTTAAAAGACTAACCCAAAGTCACACAGCTGGTAAGCGGGAGAGTTCACCCCAAGTGAAGACTTAACCCAACAGATGTACAGAGAACAGGGGAGGAGGATAAAAAAATAGGCACAGTGATCGACAAGCACGACACCGGGAGCTCGGGATCAGTATTACTTACATCTGTGTGTTTGGTCATAGGGTTCAACTTAAGAAAGAGAGGGCTCTCGATTATCTCGCACACCTGGAAGAGGGGGCAGTGGACACACGTGTTAAACGCCCATCTTTCTTCCCCTCACCCTCATGCTCTGCCCCAGCACGCGCGCGTGAACATGTTACCTGCTTATGGACGTGGATGTCAGAGGGGTCAGGCGGCCCCCCGGTGGTATACCAACCCAGAAACTCCAGCTCCTTGAACACCTGTTTGACTGGGAAGAGCCAGGGCACAGTGTATTTCTTTAAACCACCCTTCTAATTGGAAGCTCCTGGTATAGTCTTCATCAGCTTCTCCCCTCCCTGCTCAAATCCTGGCTCAATTCGCAAGAAAATTCACAATTAACCCCTTCTATCTTCTCTCATCCTTTAC
The DNA here is from genome assembly GCF_014898765.1 of Herpailurus yagouaroundi. Lineage (NCBI taxonomy): Eukaryota > Metazoa > Chordata > Mammalia > Carnivora > Felidae > Herpailurus > Herpailurus yagouaroundi. The sequence goes on along the minus strand of NW_024412447.1, from coordinate 7,092,078 downwards.
TTTGGGGGAATACCTAAATGTGTTCTTCTTCTGAGATCTTTTCAGCTACTCTCCTTACTCCCCCCCCGCCCCCCCCCCACTTCTTCCCAACGCATTCTATCTTCCCCACTCGCCTGCGTTTCTTACTCCCACTGCTCTCCCCCAGGTCTATTCCCCTCTCACACTGCTCCTCCTTGGTGTAGTAATACTCCTTGTCAATGATAATCTTCTCTTCCACGGTGTGGGACAGCAGCTCAAAGGAGTTCATCACCTCGATATTTCGGCCCTCCTGTTTCCCGATCAGAGCCCCAATCACTTGAGGAGGGAACGACACGTAAGAGGTGAGGGTTAGGAATCCGTCCCTAATCATTACAGCCCAAGGGTCGAGGTCAGTGTAAACCAGATGCTGGGGACACGGTGACTTGGGGGAGGGGAAACCGGCCCCAGCAAAGGAAGGGGCAAAGACCCCTATTTGGGGGGAGGTGACCAAGGAAAGGAGGTTGGAGAATTACGTCCAAGACGCACCCTGCATAGGCCGCCCCTCCTGGGAGCGCATACGAATCCAATGGTCTGAAATGTTGAGAATGACGAGGGGATGAAGAGCGACTGAGACGCTCCCCGTCACGCCGGAGGCCATCACGCTGGGGACTACTGAGGGTGGAGGAAAAGGAGAGCAAATGAGAGTCCGGGCCGCACGTTCTGCCTCAGAGCTGGGAGCGGGAGACGGCAGAGCCGGAGCCATACATCCCTCCCGCAGGTTAGCAGCCCAGGGATAGGTATCGCCGTCCCGCCCCCTGACTCCTCCATGGAGTACGGGGGGCGGGGGGCTTGTCGCTCCCCGAGAGGCGTCACCAGAGGCCGCCCCAGCGAGGCCCGTTACCTGCTGCATCCACCTCCATCCCGCTGCTCCCTCCAGTCCCGTTCGCCGCCGCCGCCATTTTCCCCGCGCCCGCCCGCCTCGGCCCCGCCCCCTCCCTCCCGGCTTCCGTAGGCCAGCGGCGCATGCTCAGTGGGCGCAGGGCCTCGACGGGCGGGGCGGGACTGGCGGCCCTCGGGGCCGGAAAAACCCGAGCCCACGGGACTTTCAATGACCCTGGTCTGGCCTCTCCCGTGCAGCTGCGGCTGAGTTTTGAGCAAATTACCTAACCCTGTCCCTTTCCAACCTGACCTTCCTCGTCAGTAAAATTGGGATAAGACGTCCTAGTTCCTAAGGCTGTTGCAGAATGAATGAAAAATCATTTTACTGCCCTCAGAGTAAAATCCAAGCCCCTAACCACTGCATGCAAGGCCCTGCATGATCCGGTCCCTGCCTTCCAGACGGCACTGTCCTCTACTTTGCCACTTGGGCCCCGTGCTTCAGCCACATTGGCTCTTACGTCAGTTCCCTTCACTCGCCCACACATTCCCACATAAGGACCTCTGTCGCATTCCTCACTGTAACCTCTGTGACCAACATAGTGCCTGACACAGGCACCTAAATAGTTTTTCCAGTGAATGAATAATTTGAGGTGGAGCCTGTTTGCGAGTGGCTTCATCTGTATGTCCAATCTTTTCTCCTTCCACATACCATATTACCTACCATGCTAGGAACATCCCAGCATTTTTTAAAAGTTTTATGTGTTTAAGTAATCTCTACACCCAACATGGGGCTCGAACTCACAAGACCCTGAGATCAAGAGTCCTGCGCTCTTCGGAATGAGGCAACCAGGTGCCCCCATTCCCGGCATTTTCTAACCCTTCCCAACAGCCTTTCAAAACTCACCTCTGGCAAACCTAGCCGTTTCCAGGCCTGTCCCCACTCCTCCTCCACTCAAGCAAGGTGTGTACACTGCATTTACCCCTCTTGCTGCCCCACAATCTGTGTGGCTGGCTCTCTGGGGTAAGTGTCTGTATCACACCCAAAGTGTAAGCTCTCAGAAAGCAGGTGGAGACCACTGTCTTGACCCTGCGGAGCCCACTCCAGTGCCCATGACCAGTGGTACCAGGAAATGTGTTCTGGTTTATCACCTTCCTCATCTTCAAGTCCAGGGTTTTAGCAGCATCTTAAATCCTTCTTTGTCTCTGTGTTTCCACTGTCACATTGCCTTCTGTAGTCAAATCCCTCCCTGCTTCCCTCTTATAAAGACACCTGGGATTACACGTAGTGCCCACTGGGATAACCCAGGATAATCTCCCCATCTGAAGATCCTTAACTTAATCCTAAAGCCATGATAATCTCTCTGCTGAAGATCCTTAACTTAATCAGATCTTCAAAATCTCTTTTTCCCTGTAAAGTAACATTCACAGGTTCCAAGCATTAGGACCTGGCTGTCTTTGGGGACTATTGTTCAGCCTGCCACAGCACATGTGGGCCACTGTGGGGGAACTGGAGAGCAATGCCCTCAGTTGAATGGTCATTGTCTTTGTGATCTAGAATTATGTCAGTCCATGAAGAGAATCCTGGTGGCTGAACCAGAATTAAGTTGGAATTCCCGAGGCTCCCTTTTAGCTGGGCTGTATCCAAAGGGTCTACCAACCAGGATGGCCTGGGGTAGCCATGGGAGGCCGGGGGAAGAACTGTCATACTCAGGAATGGTCAGGGCAGAATCTTTAATTTTTAAAACAAGTCTACAAAGCTCCCTTTCTTCCTGATCATTACCCAAGAGATGGTGGCCAACCAAGAGGAGATGAACACTTTCAGGGGGCAGCCACATTTAGCGACCATGACACCTTACTAGGATCTGTGGATCGGGAGGAGGTGAGGGAGGTAGGGATAATTTGGAGGAGGCCATTCCAGCCCTTGGCACTCAGATGCTGTGGATGGTAGGGAGTGTGGAATGTCCATCCAACACCTTGACTGTTGGCCCATTGTTGGTTAGATCTGGGGACAAAAGGTGCACCAAATGTCAGACTGTAGATGGTCTACAAAGCCTAAAACATGACACAGCTTAGTTTCAAGGGCCATAATGATGTGGTCTAAGTTCCATCAGAATGGACCAGGGACACTGGCACCAAGATAGCCCCTAAAAAGTGTTGAAAGTTTGGTGGAGTCGATTTAGGAGGAGTAGGAGGGAGCTTCTAGGCAGTGTAGGCTTGATCAGCATTTTGTATATCTTTCTTTCTTTCTTTCTTTCTTTCTTCCTTCCTTCCTTCCTTCCTTCCTTCCTTCCTTTTTGTATTCTTTATTTATTTATTTTTTTTAGAGAGAGAGAGTACACAAGAAGGGGAGAGGGGAAGAGGGAGAGAGAGAGAATCCCAAGCAAGCTCCACACTCAGCACGGAGCCGGACACAGGGCTCAATCCCACAACCCTGGGATCATGACCTGAGCCGAAACCAAGAATCAGATGCTCAACTGACAGCCATGCAGATGCCCCTTGATCAGCATCTTAAAAGTGCCAGCCTTTGAGACCAGGTCCCAACCTTGGGCACGCACATGAGTGACTCAGCTGTCAGAGCCAAGGTGTGTTTCCAAAGTGCATTGCCCCAAAGGGCATGCCTTTAATTGTCTCTGTCATCTTCAAGTGGCAAACCAAGCAGCCAGGCCATTGACTAACAGCCCAAGTCAGTAAAAGCTCAGTGGAATGCTGGCCAGATTAATGATGAGAACAGCTTTGAGTTCTCCCTGCTGAGCAGAGCCGTGACATTGGCTTTCAGTTTTGCGTCGCCGGCCCTGAGGCTGGGCAGCGTCAGCCACCCAGTGGACCCCATCAGGTTTCATCTAGGCTGGGCCATCAGTGAATGAAACCCAGGCATTTAAGGGAACTCTGAGACCTGAAGTTCCCACTGCCCCATGTCTTTTTTTCAGGTGTTTGCTTCCAAGGCAGTGGTGCCATTTCTTCATGTAAAACCTCTCGGACTCTTAAATATACCATCTCTGTCTTACTAGGGAGACATTGTAGGCTACTCCCATCTTGTTAATCATCAGCTTTGACTTGATTCACCCCAAAATGGGGGTATGAGGCTGGAGAGTTACAAAGCCTCCCGAGTCTGGAGTTCTTCGGGAGCAGGTGCGCCTGATGGCTGTGTCCCACAGGTGGCACTGTCACCCTGAGAAATGGCTTCCCTGGGAACACTGGCCCCGTTTTTTGAGTAAAGCTGGGATTTCCCTTTCTCCTTCGCTTGGCGATCTGCATGTCCCACTGTCACCGTCTACCTACGTCTACCTACCTCTACCTACGGCAGTCCCTGAATGGGAAAATCCCCTCTAACACTTAAGGGACTGGAAAATTGCGAGCATATGACCCACCGCTTCCTACTTACATGTTTAGGTGTAGAAGCAGCAAAGACATCAGGCCCCACACAAGATCACTGCAGCTACATTTCTCCAATTGCAAACCTTGTCCAGACCCCATCTGCTGAATTCAGGCTCGTCTTCCCCTACAGAAACAAGGACCGAGGAATCTAACACGTTCTCAGTGGCTACAAAGACAACCAGCCAACCAGTGACAATCAGCAGGAGACCACACCAATCCTTCAGACTGAGAGGGCAGGGTCTGGTGGAGGCAGAACAGGTGAAACAGAACCCTCAGCCTTCTTTTTTTCCCCTGGCATCAGACTCCAAGGTCAGCAGCCACTATTCAGTACTGCCTCCGCCATCCTGGGGAGGGGTGGTACCTCCTGGCTTTCTGTGAAAAGCTCTGTCCCTGAGCTTAGTTTAGGAGAGCTGCCTTCCCTCAGAGACCTGCGGAGGATTGGGAAGCACCTTGGCTCTCGAAGTAGCTGCTGGAGCCGGTTACCAGCTTGCACAACCACACTCCAAGCATGGCTTTGGGGACAATACCTCTCCTGCAGTTGGTGTTTCCTTTGGGAGAGATTCGACCATGTTCCTGCAGCCCCAGCCCTACAGGACACCTGGCCCGGAAACTGTCCCATCTCTAGGCTTCAGGGCCATCTACACCCTGGGTGTAGGGGGTAAAACAGAGCTTTAACCCATCTGGCTGGATGCTGCCTTCGCTGAGTGACACCCTGTGGGGAGGGTAGCTGACCTGTAAGAGCTGGGTCCTGAGGGCAAGGCGCTGTGCTTGTCCCAAGGCCAGGCCGGGAGCAAGGGACCTCTGCTCCAGCCTTGTGCTCAGGAACCCTCACCACGAGGCCAGTCTCTTCCCAGCACCTGGCCCCTCCTGTCCAACATCTCAGTGCAGGACCCAAGAGATGCCTCTAAACACTCAGGAAGCCTGGACACGTAGAGAGGGAGCAGGTTGAAGCTATGGGGAGGGACAGATGGGCCATCTGGACATCTCTCTGCTACGGCTCTATGGATGTGAGCATTGTGACTGGGGACCTGGATCCCGAACTGAATGAGGTTGATACTCGAGCTAGTTTTTAGTTGTTATTGGAAATGGATACATGATTCCATATTTCTCTGTCACCTTTAAACCAAGTGCCCTGAGACTACACAGGGATGGTCTCTGCAAGTCGTGGAATAAGAGGGAGGCATCTTTTTTTTTTTAATTTTTTAATCTTTATTTATTTTTGATTTGGTGGGGGGTGGGGGAGGGAGAGAGAGAGACAGCACAAGCCAACTCATGAACCATGAAATCATGACCTGAAGTTGGATGCTTAACTGACTGAGCCACCCAGGCACCCCAGAGGGAGGCCTCTTAAATCCTTACCTTCTGGTCGGAACTGCTGTGCTGATTCATTTGGATCATCGCTCTACCATGTACATGCCCATGGCAACAGCTGCTCTGGGGAGTCACGGTGTTAAGTGCTTCCTGCCGATAGTCAGAGGTTCCTGGTCCAGGAGAGTGGTTAGTGCTATAATCCAAAGTTTCATCAGTGCTTATCACTTAGCCTCTGCAGACTAAGTCCAGTGAAAAGTGGGGAAGGGAGGGTGATACGGGGCACAGAGAGATCGCAGAATCCAAAGGCAGGATCCAAGTCAGCATCGGGGCTCATGGGACTGCAAGAGACACGGCTGCTGTCTATGGAAACTGGCCCCACTTTCTCCTGTGTGTCCAAACACGAGCTCCCTCTGCTCACTCATGAGCACCCACACAGGACCACAGGATCCTCTGGAGGCACCATTAGGGACTCAGCCACATCTTGTCTGTAAGGGGGCTTCACTAAGGCTGGAGGGACAGAGGAGATAGACTCATATCAGGAGCGGTTCTCGGTGATGGCCACAGGCCAGGGGGGCCTCAGCTGGGATACGGGGGGCTGGGTGGGGGCGGCTGGCAGGTGAGGTCACCTCACTTGACAGTATTTTCAGCTGTGGCAAAAATTCATGTGGGTTTTGTGCAAATGAAGTTATTCACTTTTGGAGAAACAGCCACAGCCCCTGTGCCGGCATGCCCTGTGAGCGTCTGTGGGTACGGATGCGGCCAGGCTGGAGCCCAGAGCCTCGCTGCTGCTTTTCGGTGGACGGAGCGGCCCACCTACTCCCACAGGTCACCTCCCAGTGGCCGCCCCTGGCTGTGGCCCTTCCACGTCTCCGCTGCTGCTGCTGCTTACCCCCCAGGCGTGCCGTCCAGTCTTGGCTGGTTCCTGCAAGCCGCTTCTCAGGGACTAGGGGTAAGCTTCTTTCTCCACAACTGCAGGTAAGGAGATGGTGGGGATGTGCAGACCTTCTGAGTTAGGTGAGAGGTCAGGAAGTTGAGATAAGTCAGACCAGAGAGCCTTGATTTTCGGTGAGGCAGGAGGCCCGACGACGGTGAAGGTCAGGGTTGCAGAGGACAGGCTTCCCATTAGGGGCCCGGCCTGGGCTCCTGGCACGGGGTGTGGTGAGCAGAGCCACTCTTGGCACCCGAGGGCCTAGTGGCGTCATGGTTGTAGGGGAGAGGAGGCAGCAATGGGAGGAGGAGGTTGCTATGGAGATCTCGTGGCGGTAGAAGCAAGAGCACCTGGCAAGCGATTAAATGCCCAGGGCGAGGGCCACGGAGGATCAGAAGAGAGAATAAGTTGCCTCTCAGTGCACGGGATGGGCTCAGTCTACTAGTTCCTGCAACTCCCGAACTGCTCACTTTTGTTTTCCAGACTGTAACTCCTAGGATGGAGGCTCATGGACCAATTTCTATTTGTAACTCCATGGAACCTTAATCAATTAGAAAGTTAACGATGCTTTCTTTACAGATTACACTCTTCTGGCCACTTCCAGGACTAAATGGAGAGTGAATACCTTATCCTCTCTCAGTCCATCCTCCCGGACAAGCTGAGCTGTGTGTGTGTGTGTGTGTGTGTGTGTGTGTGGTATTGGGACGTATGTGTGCGTGTGCGTGTGTGTACATGTGTGATCGTGGTTGTGATGGTTTGGGTGGAGAAAGTGCCTACGCGATGTGGAATTGCCCACAGATGACCAGCTGGCTGCGGGTTACAGGAATGGGCTGGAGGCCAGCTCCTGAGACAGGGATTTTGTGACCTGCAGCCGACATGGAGCACTGCTGAAAGTGACTGACTCAGGAGGCCTGTCCAACCCAGCCTGGTAACAAGGCCACTTGTTTTCAATAATATGGGCCCAGAGGGGGCAGTCATGGGTGGCTCTGTGAGAGGCATGGCTCCCTGTGCAAGGCAGGCAGGGGCATCTGGACAGTCGCCTTTGGCCAGTGCTGCATAGAGCCAGTGGCCTGAGTGTCGTCTGGGCTGGGCTCACCACCCAGCTGCACTACCTGGTTCCTGATACAGCCCAGAGTGGCTGGCGATGAGGATGGGGTGCTGGGCACAGGGGAGGCCCAGGTGGGATGGACCGCAGGGTGAAATGCAGCAACATGCAACTGACTGAACACACTTCTAATAAATTGGGGAAAACTGCAGAAACCAAAGTATAGTTTTTAGATTAAATAATGACTTTTCCCAATTTAAAAATAGGAGAATTGAGTCAAACAATATTTCCTTTAAAGTTTTTTGAGGAATGTCAATCAGTATTATATGACAATATATCACACATGGCTTGATCCAAGGACAGGTCTCATCTTTTTTTTTTTTTTTAATTAAAAATTTTTAATGTTTATTTATTTACTTTTTTCTTTTTCTTTCTCTCTTTCTTTTTTTTTTTTTTTTTTTTTTTGAGAGAGAGAGGGCAGAATGCAAGCCAGGGAGGGAGGGGCAGAGAGAGAGGGAGACACAGAAATCTGAAGCAGGCTCCAGGTTCTGAGCTGTCAGCACAGAGCCCCATGTGGGGCTCGAACCCATGAGCTGTGAGATCATGACCTGAGCTGAAGTCAGATGCTTAACTGACTGAGCCACCCAGGCGCCCCTCTCATCTTTTATTTGGAGTCCATTTCAGTGGTGGTTGAGTGGCCCATGGAACCACAGTTTGTGTCGTGGCCAGGCCGGCATGTGCAAAAAGAGCCTCATCTGAGAATGGGGCCTCTAAGAACAGAACTCAGGCCTTGTTCTCCAGAAAACAATTCACTAGAAATTAACCAAATTTTCTGCAGAAGTTAGTGGATTAACTTGATTTGTTTGAAGAAGCATTTACAAATGTCGTCAAGTATAAGAATCCAGCAAAAGATATTAAAGTATAAAATGCCAACTCCAGAGCCTCATTTTGCACAGCAAAGGGCTGCCTGTGATGTAAACTTTTCTCCCTCACGTTCCAGCAGCACTGTCTGCCTGCCAACCAGAATGTTAACCGCAGGCATATCATCCATCTTTACTGGACTCCTTTCCCAGTAAAGAATTTATAATACCTATTCTGAAAGGGGGGGAGGAGTTCTTTTTAAGTCTTTGATTTCTGCTATTAGGGTGAAAGTATAGACATGTGGGGGAGATCTGGTTGCCACAGACCTTTGTCCCAGCTGATCTCCCTCCATTCCCCTTACCTTACCTTAATTACGGGGATTTTCCTCCTGAGCCATTTTCTTCTGTGAATATCTTCCTGGTTAATGTGATATAGCAGTGACACCTCAGTCAGATTAAGCAGAAGAGCTTTGGGTTCTGTTTCCCCATAGTTAGAAATAAAAGGCTGATCTCACCTCAAATTCCTTAACTTAATTAGACCCTTTTTCCAAATAAAATAACATTTACAAGTTCCAGGGATTAGGACTTGACAAAGCCTTTGGGTGGCCGTTATGCAACCTACTACAGTAGTATGTCTTGAATAATGGCAAGATCATTCATTCATTCATTCATTCATTCATTCATTTATTCAAAGTAGGCCTCATGCCCAGCATGGAGCCCAACATGGGTCCTGCACTCACGACCTTGAGATCAAGACCTGAGCTAAGATCAAGAGTCAGACTCTCAACCTACTGAGCCACCCAGGCACCCCAATGGCACGATCACTTTTCATTGGAAGTAGGAGACGAAGTTTATTCTGCAAGTCTTTTCCTTCATCTATCAAATTGGGCCCGTCTCCACTAATCCAAATGTGTTACTGCTTCCGATGTGTTGACAGCATCCCTCTGTCACCCAGAGACCACAGGTAGTGACAAAACGTGGGTTCCAGGCTGGTTGCTGGGGCAGGAATGTGGCAGCAGGGGTAAGGCAGACAGTGACTGGAAGTGAAGTATCTTCAGAAGGGAGATGCAGTTAGCAGAGGATTGAAGCATTCAGAACACAGACGTGAAATTGATGAGTTTCTGACGCAGGGGCATTCGACGCTCTCCTCTGCCTCCTCTTGGCGCTGCTAGAGACCCACACCGACCAATGTCAGGGGAATATATTTAGCATGTGCTTTCGTTTTTTTGGTTTTTATCTATTTATTTTGAGAGTGAGAGAGGCACGCGGGGGAAGAGGCAGAGAGAGAGAGAGAGAGAGAGAATCCCAAGCAGCCTCTGAGCTGTCAGCTCTGAACCCGATGTGGGGCTCGATCTTATGAACTGTAAGATCATGACCTGAGCCAAAACTAAGAGTAAGACACTTAACTGAATGAGCCACCCAGGTGCCCCTAGCATTGTGCTTTTTGATTACAGTAGCTACTGTTTACTGAATAAACATGGTAACTTAGTATGTCATGTACAGTGCTTAAGGCTTTTACATACATTCTATACTCAGAAGAATCTGTGACTTAGGAGGTAGTTTATATTGCTATTTTACACATGAGGAAATAGAATCAGCACTCCAACCAATTCAGTGGTGCAGCTAGAATTCTCACTGAGGCTCTGTCTGCCTCTAATGCCTAGGCTGCCTGCGCATTTATCTCAGAGTGATGTAAATCACTCCAGACTTTTAATAGAATGTTTCTTTTCTTTACCACAGAGATTAATGTCATTTTCCTTTTTTTCTATTTATCATCTTAGACCAAAAATTGACAACCAAAAATAACCTGAGTACTCCAGGAGGGGGTGGTCGTAAAGCAGCAGATATAAATGGAAGATTTGATGAATATTCTAAATCTATGAGCTATTTAGAAATAGCAGCAAAATTCCACGAAAGAAAGAAAAGTATCTCCTTCCCCCAGGTCGTGTTCTAGCAGAACAACAGTTATCCCCAGAAAACCCCCCATTGGAGAAAAAGCCTTCGATCATAAGAAAGCTGATAGAGATGTCAACATCCCATAAGAAGAAAGATCTTCTGGGGCATCTGGTTGACTCAGTCAGTAGAGCATGCAGCTCTTGATCACGAAGTTGTGAGTTCAACCCTCAGGTTGGGCACGGAGCCTACTTAAATTAAAAAAAAATTTAATACTAAATATTAAATATTAAATAATATTAAAATATTGTAAGAAATGTATTAGGCGGGGGATGCCTGGATGGCACAGTCAGTTAAGCATCCAACTTCAGCTCAGGTCATGATCTCACGGTTCGTGAATTCAAGCCCTGTGTTGGGCTCCATGTTGCTGACCACTTGGAGCCCACTTCAGATTCTGTGTTTCCCTTTCTCTTTGCCTCTCCCCTGCTCATGCTCTGTCTCTCTCTCAAATAAACATTTAAAAAAATTTTTTTAAAGAAATGTATTGGGTTGTTCAACCACCAGTAAGCATCAGAAAATCCCCCAACTAAAGAAATCCTATTATGTAGTGATTGTAGGAAAACCTAGGTCAGAAGCCCCACCTTCTAGCATCTGAGAAAACATTCTGGAGAGAGCAGCCCTTCAGCGTGTGATGAATGTGGGAAAGCGCTCACTGGGCGCTCCACCCTTACTCAGCATTGGAAAATCCATCATGGGGAGAAGCCGTTTAAGTGCGGTGACCGTAGAAAACCCTTGAGGCAGAACGCGCCTCATTGGCCATCAGAAAATTCGTTCTAGAGAGAAATAAATGCGAGTGTGGAAGAGCCTTTAGGAATTGCTCATGGCTTTATCAAGTCAGATATTCCACACTGGAGAGAAACCTCATCAATGCAACAACTGTGGGGAAACCTATCAGAAAACCAAGTCTGATCACACACAGGCGGCGCACGCTGGGCAGAAAGCTCATACATGCCTTCGTTGTGGGGAAACTTACTGTCAGCAATCAAACCTTCTCATACAACACAGAATCCACACTGGAGAGAAACCTTATAAATGCAGTGGTTGTGGAGTTCAAACCTTATCACACACCAAACCATTCACAGCAGAGAGAGGCCCTATGTGTCTGATTGGTGTAAGAAAACCTTCTGTTTGAGTAGGGATCCCACCAAACATCAGGGTGCTCACACTGCAGAGAAGCCTTATAAAAGCAGTGAGACAAGCTTCTGTCAAAAGTCCAATCTTCCCACCCATCAGTGTGTCCACACAGGAGAGGGACCTTATAATTGTGCCAGGTGTGACAAAGCATTATGCCTTGACAGGGGGGTTCTCAGCAGACCAGGGGGACCATGCTGCAGAGAAACCTCACATATGCCATACATGTGAGACAGCTTTCAGCCAGAGCTTGAGTCTTATCATCAGTATCCACACGAGAGAGAGGCCCTTTACACAGGGAGTCAGTGCCAGAGAAACTTCTGTCTTAAGAGGGACCTTACCAAGCACCTGAGAACTCACCTAAAGGGAATGCCTGAGGTGGTCTTCACAAGCAGAGTTAGGATTTCATCTCACATACAGTAAATCTGTTGTACGAGGTTATGATCATGTAGGACCTCCACACTAGTGGGGGGCCCTGCAATTGTCATGAAATGCCCAAACTCATACTTCAGGAAAACCTTGTGAATTTGCCATATTGAAAAGACTCTAACATCATGAATGTACTTAATGGCATTTAATTGTACACACAAAAATGGTAAAATTTATGTTATATATATATATATATATATATATATATATATATATATATATATAT
>NW_024412447.1:6981903-7079973 GCF_014898765.1 Herpailurus yagouaroundi | reverse complement strand
TATATATATATATATATATATATATATATATATATATATATATATATTTAGGTTCATTTATTTACTTTTGACAGAGGGAGCTAGCACAGTCAGGGGAGGGGCAGGGAGAGAGAGAAAGAGAATCCCAAGCAGGCTCCACACTGTCAGTGCAGGGCCTAATGAGGGGCTTGAACCCACAAACTATGAGATCATGACCTGAGCTGAAATCAAGAGTCAGAAAGAGTCAGAGGCTTAACCAACTGAACCACCCAGGTGCCCCTATGTTAAATATATTTTACCACAATTAAAAAAAAATTTTTTTTAATGTTTATTTATTTTTGAGACAGAGAGAGACAGAGCATGAACGGGGGAGGGTCAGAGAGAGGGAGACCCAGAATCTGAAACAGGCTCCAGGTTCTGAGCTGTCCTCACAGAGCCCAACGCGGGGCTCGAACCCATGAAACGTGAGATCGTGACCTGAGCCTAAGTCGGACGCTTAACCGACTGAGCCACCCACGAGCCCCTACCACAATTTTTTTAAATTGCCAAAAAAAGTGGGGCACCTGGGTGGCTCAGTCGGTTAAGTGTCTGACCTCAGCTCAGGTCACGATCTCACAGTTCGAGAGTTGGAGCCCCACATTGGGCTCTGTGCTGACAGCTCAGAGCCTGGACCCTGCTTTGGATTCTGTGTCTCCCTCTCTCTGTCCTTCCCCTGTTCTCACTCTCTGTCTCCCTCAAAAATAAATATTTAAAAAATTTAACAAAAAAGAAAAAAATTGCCAAAGAAGTTTAGTGTGCTTGGTGTATGCAATATATCCCACTTTTTACCAAAAAAAAAAAAAAAAAAAGAAAAAAAGACTAATGGGGTGCCTGGCTGGCTCAGTCAGTAGAGTATGCAACTTTTGATCTCAGGATCGTGAGTTCAAGCCCTACATTGGACATGGAGACTACTTAAAAAAAAAAAAAAAAAAAAAGGCTACCAGACTTTTGACTCATATTCTACAACTGTGGAGTCTACCTTTTGAGGAAATTTAGAGTATGTTAGAGACAGTAGATATTTTATGGTAGCTCAAAAGTATATCAAAACTCAAAATTCCTGGGGCACCTAGGTGGCTCAGTTGTTAAGCGTCTGACTTCGGCTCAGGTCATGATCTCACAGTTCCTGAGTTTGAGTCCCACATCGGGCTCTGTGCTGACAGCTCAGAGCCTGGAGCCTGCTTCAGATTCTGTGTCTCCTTCTCTTTCTGCCCCTCTATCTCTTGCGCTCGTCTCCCTCTCAAAAATAAACATTAAAAAATAAAAATAAAATTACTTAAAAAGAAACAAACTCAAAATTCGTCTCACAACAGATGAGATCAATCTGAGTTTATAAATGCTTTTTAAAAATTGTTTGAGGTATATCCGTTCTGTCTGGAAAGAGACACTGCAGGACTGTCTGACGTCTCCCTAAGCCATGACTTGCTCCTGGCAGATATTCCTCCTGATATGAATGATTAGTAATGGGTTCTGAGCACATACTCCAAGCAGCCTCTAGGCAAATGCTTCACCAGCATGCTGGCATTTAAGCCAGTTACTTATCAAGTACCTACTGTTCACAGAAGTGAACACTGAGGCTTAGAGAAGGTGCGTCATTTGCCAAAGGGTCACTCACAACAAGTCAAGGGACAAAGCTAAGAACATCTGACTGTAGAACCCACTGTGTTGGCTCCATACAGATACAGACCGAATGAGCAAGTCTCAGGGGCAGTTAAGCAGACCATCACAACATCTGTTTAGGTTTGTGGCAAGATCACATACTGAAAACAGACTGAATTCAAAACAAGTACAAAATGGCTTGATAGGTAATGCCCATGACCTCAAAGATCTGATGCGTTTAAAGTCTGTCTCAGTTCCAGGGCACCTGGCTGGCTTAGTCAGTAGAGCATACAACTCTTGATCTCAAGGTTGTGGGTTTGAACCCCAGGTTGGGTGTTGAGCTTACCTAAAGAAAAAGTTTGTCTCAGTTCCACCAGGACTTGACCACATTTTGAGTTCATTATGCTAGTCACGGATTCAAAATAAATAACTAAATAAATACAGTGAGTCCCCATTGCCTTTCCAATTACAGCTAAGTAACAAGGTAACACCCCATCGTTAGGACACATCAATTTCATTCCTAATCTGACTTTTCTTTGCTGCTCTCCAACAGGACTCCTTGGCCCAGAGTGAGCCCTTGTCAATGGGAGTCAGACCGTGGTCACTCTGCTGAAGCCCTCCTGTGGTTCCAGATGGCTCAGGAATCAGGTCAAACCCCCAATCACGGCTACCATTGCCATACATGACACGCCCCCTCCATCAGTCAGAGGAAAGATACAGACAGACTGAGAGCTTTCCTGCAATGGAGTGGCTTAGCTGATTGTGGGGGCTGGCTAGGCAGGTCTGAAATCCACAGGGCAGGCCATCGGAACAGCAGGCTGAACTCCAGCTCAAGCTGAAACTGCTGCCCACAGGCGAATTTTCTTCTGGGAAAGGAGCTCTGCTCTGGGCCTTTCAACTGAATCCATCCCACCCAGATTATTATGGATGATCACACCAATTACATGGACAGATCACATCATGGCTACACCTACATTACTGTTTGATTGAAAGTCTGGGGACTGTCGCCTGGGCAGGCTGACACAGGAAAGTATCCCATCTCCTTGCCTCTCTGACCTTACTTTCTGCTGCTTAGCCCCCTGCCCTCCCTTTGCTTCCTATTATTTCTGTTGCCACTTGAACAGAGGCTCCAGGGACTGCCTTGTTCCCTCCTGCACCCGCAGGCTTGCCACAGTGCCTGGGAAGCTGCTTAATAAACATTAATTGAATAACGCATGTGCGACCTTTCATGTGATGCTTGACCCTCTGCTGTAACACCCAGCCCCTCTCCAAACATTCCTGCCCCCGTGACCGGCACCCTCCTCTCTGCTCATGCCTTTACCTCCATACACTGGACCAAACCTCTCTCTTGGCAGCTTCCCCTCCTGGCCCCAGACCCTGTCCAGCCTCCATCTCCTCTCCCTGGCAGAGCCCTTCCCAACTTTCCACAAGCACCTGCACGCCTCTGCTGTCTCCCAGCCTCCATGTCCTCTGCATGGTGGCCAAAGCAAGTGTGTTCTCCCCACACATCCCTCAGGTAAAGAAAAGGGCTCTTACCTCCCACATTCTACCCACACAGACTCAGACCCCAGTGGCCTATTGTCAGGCCCATCATATTGTGGGACTCAGTTACAGCTGAGCACCCTCATGTTTCTCCCAGAATCACCTTGCTTGTAAACCTCCATTCTCCTGGGGGAACCCCCTCCCAGGCCACCTGCCCTCCTTCCCCCTACACAGCTGGTCTGGAGAACTTCTCCAAACAGGGAGCAGTGCACCCCTGGGCTTCTCCACAATGGAAGATTCCCCTCTCTCCACCCTGCAGGCTCATCTCCTCCGAGGGGACTCCAAGTTGGCCAGCAGAGCCATCCTTTCTGCTTTGGTGAATTCGGTGGTTAGAGGTCCCAGAAGTCCTGCTGTTCCGGACACTGCTCTTCTCAGCCTAGGCTGGCCTCTCTTCTCTGGGGCTATGACCCCTCACCTGGCCCAGTGCCAGCATTTAGACCAGCTTGTCTGGCCATGAGGTGACGGTTTAGAGAGGGAGCTCCCAGTTGCTGGCCACTGGGATTCAGGGGGTCTGGAAATGTCTGTAAAGGGGGTGCATGTTCTTACGTGCAAGTGTCAGGGAAAGGAGTGGATTTACAGACCAGGAAAGGGCACACTGTTTCTTTCCCACTTCCATCAGAGCACCCACCTTGTGGATTGCCTAGTGGCTGAAAGAGGATTTAAGTCAGGGTTCCCAAACTTGGTTTTGCATGGAGATCACCCTCTGGTGGGGGGTGGGGATGGGGTGTGTAAGAAACCTGAGCAGTGCAGGCCCCGCCCTCAATCGCATAATCCTTCCTGGGCAGTGTCGAGGGTGGGGTGTCCTCCGCCCAGCCCCGCTTCACACCACAGTCGGCAGCACCCAGCACCTCGGAGTCGAAAGTGGCGGGGGCGGAGTGGGGGGGGAAGGGGTCCAAGGGCAGACAGGGCCTGGGGTAGGTGAGGGTGTGGGGAGGGATGTTCCCTTCTGGGGGCTGTGGGCCCTCCCAGACTGACCATCTCTGCGCAGGGCTCAGATGGCCCTCTCGGGGACAGGCGGGACGCGCTTGCCCTTGCGATCAGCCCCTCCCAGGGCTTCCCAAACCATCTTTCCTGTGGATTCTCTCGTGGTGTCCAGACTGCCTGCCGGGCCTTTCACATATAACGTGCTTCCTGTCTCACCGAATCAACCTGCCAGCGAACATCAGGTGCACATCAAGTGCCCGTTTCCCCGCACTGGACATAGATTATTTTGTTTACTCCACAATCCGTGAGGTAGTTATTTTTAATTTTCTAATGGTTTAAAATGAGAGGGCAAAGTGAGTTTTTCTCCTCTTTTGCAGTTCTGTGAATTTTAGCCCATATATATATTCGTGGAACCCCTATGGAAAGGTCCCATCAAAGACTCCCTGGGGTGCCTGGGTGGCTCAGTCAGTTTTAGCATCTGACTGGCTCAGGTCATGATCTCATAGTTTGTGGGTTGGAGCCCTGCCTCAGCTCTGCACTGACAGTGGGGATCCTGCTTGGGATTCTCTTTCTCTTCCTGTGGGTCATATTGTATGTGTGTGTTTAACTTAAAAAAAATTTTTTTAGGGGCGCCTGGGTGGCTCAGTTGGTTGAGTGTCCGACTTCGGCTCAGGTCATGATCTCACAGTCTGTGAGTTCGAGCCCCGCGTCGGGCTCTGTGCTGACAGCTCAGAGCCTGGAGCCTGCTTTGGATTCTGTGTCTCCCTCTCCCCCCCAACCCCCGCCTCCCCACTCATGCTCTGTCTCTGTCAAAAATAAATAAAACATTAAAAAAATTTTTAAAAATTTGTTTAACGTTTTATTTTTGAGACTGCAAAATATGCAGAGAATGGGTAAATTTTCGCTCCCTCCCGCCCTTCCTCCCTCCTTCTCATCCATCCTCTGCCCTCCAACATTGGGGCTGTCTTTGCTTCTTAGGCCTTCAGACTCTGGGGATTACACCGGAGGCCAACCAGGGTTCTCAGCCCTTTGAGACTGAATTATGCCACCAGCTTTCCTGGTTCTCCAGCTTCTAGGGGAGAATATCATGGCACAGCTGGGCCTCCACGATCACATGAGCCAATCTCCATCATAAATATCCTCTTCTGTCTCTCTCTATATATCCTATTATTTCTGTCTTTCTGGAGAGCCCTGACTACTACAGACACCAAAAGCATAAGGAACCAAAAGAAAGATGGATAAATGAGACATCACCAAAATTAAAAACGTTTGTGCTTCAAAGGCCACCATCAAGAAAGTGAAAGGAGAGGGGAGCCTGGGTGGCTCAGTGGGTGAGCATCCAACTTCAGCTTAGGTCATGATCTCACGGTTGGTGGGTTCAGGCCCCACATCCAGCTCTGCATCAGGCTCTGTGCTGACAGCTTGGAGCCTGGAGCCTGGAGCCTACTTTGGATTCTGTGTCTCCCTCTCTTTCTCTTCCCCTCACCCACTTGTGCTCTCTCTCTCTTGCTCTTAAAAATAAATAAACATTAAAAATAAAGTGAAAGGAGAGCCTACATAATGGTAGAAAATTTTTATAAATCAGGCATAGATGATCAGTTTTACATCTAGAATATATCATACAACTCAATAATAAAAAGACAACAAATTAAAAGATGGACAAAGGGTCTGAACAAACATTTCTCCAAAAAAGATCTAAACATGGACCACAAGGACATGGAAAGATGCTTGCCATCACTGGCTGTCAGAGAAATGCAAATCGCAACCACAGTGAGACCGCTTCACACCCAGTAGAACAGCCATAATAAAAAGGATAGTAACAAGTGTGTTGAGGATAGAGAAATCAGAAGCCTATACACAGCTGGTGAGAATGCAAAGTGGGGCAACCACTTGGGAAGACAGTCTGGCATTCCCTCAAAAGATTAAATAAAGCATTTGACCCAGAAATTCCCATCCTAAGTATATACCCAAGAGAAACAAAAACATATGTCCACACAAAAATGTGCACACGATGTTCACAGCAATGTTATTCCTAATAGCCCCAAAGTGGAAACAACCCAAATGGCCACCAGTGGAGGAAAGAATAAACACACTGTGGTCCATGCGTACAGTGGAAGGCTGCTCAGCTATTAAAAAGGATGAAGTACAGATTCGCGCTGCAACATACGTGAATGAAACCTGACATCGCCATGCTCAGCGAAAGAAGCCAGACACAAAAGGCCATACATTGTGTGATGACAGTTCCATTTACGTGATGTGTCCAAAAGAGGAAAATCCAGAGAGACACACAGACTGGAAGTTGCCAGGGACTGAGGGACTGAGGGGTATGGGGGTGACTGCCAAAGGGTATGGGGTCTCTTTTTGGGATGATGAAAATGTTCTCAAATGGATTATGGTAATGCTGCACAGCTCTGAATACTAAAAGTCACTGAATTGTGTATTTCACATGGGTGAACTGTATGGTGTATGAATGATAATACAGTTGTTATTTTAAACACACACACACAAAGAAACCCAAGCAAGCAAGCAGTTACCTCGGGAACATAAGGCATGCAGAGCCTTTGCCAAAAGGCCAGAGTTGGTGGAGCAGGCGAGGACTCACGCTAAGGAACACCCTGGGTGTCTACACGAGCCGCTTCTTAGTAGAGGCTGCACGTGGGGGGTCAGATGTGGCTTGACGTGAAAAGATCCACACCAACAGTTATCCTTGTAACTATAATTAAGGGTAGCGAAATTTTCTATCAGAATTTCAACTGGACTAGGGATTAAGGATTCTGTACGAAAAAAAAACCCTTCACATCTGATGATCTGGCTTTTAGAATGCAACCCTTCCTAGACTGCAATGCCCTTGCTGTTCCTGGAATGGGACAAGAACATTCCTCTCCAAGGAGCCAGTGCAATAGCTGTTCCTCCCACTGAGAATGCTTTCGCTCCATATTAACATACTAGGATTTTAGCAGTCAGGGAAGGAAGGAAGGACGTTGCAAACAGAGGAAACAGCACCAGCAAAGGCAGGATGCTGGAGAGTAAGTGGCACACTTGAGAGAGAAGACGCTGTGTGGGTCCTGGGAAGAATGGAAGGATGGGAAGGTCACTGGCTTTGAATGCCAGGTCATGGAGTAGGTGATGGAAATCCATGACGGGACACCAGGACAGTTCCTGAACAGGCGCGAGGCATGAAGAATCACGTGCAGCTGCCGTGGTAAGGTCTCTCTGTGGTGTAATTAGAGCACATAAGTATTATTAAGAAATTATATTTTCAGGGGCACGTGGGGGTAGCTTAGTCGGTTAACAGTCCAACTTCGGCTCAGGTCGTGATCTCACAGTTGGTGAGTTTCAAGCCCTGCGTCAGGCTCTGTGCTGACACCTCAGAGCCTGGAGCCTGCTTTGAATTCTGGGTCTCTCTCTCTCTCTGCCCCTCCCCCCACCTCAAAAATAAATTTAAAAAACTTTTTTAAATTATATTTTCAAGACAGGTGATGTAACTAGCTTGAAAAGTGTTTTGTTTTGGTTCGGTTTGGTTCGGCTTGGGTCATTTGTTACTATTTATCTGTTTTGATTCTGATGGTACATCAGCTTCTTCCCACAGAAGAGACAACCTAAACTTTCTTTTCACTGGCACTTTTCATCCCGGCGTCTGCCCTGTGATGAAGCAGACAGGAGTGCAGGGAGGGGTGACAGTGGTATTTCCTGTTTCTGGCTAAATAGTTCTGTCCTAACGATTCCTACCTGCCCACAGTGTTAAGTCTTGCACCACGCAGAGGAACTCTAGAGGAATATGATGGAGTCTTGAGGGAAAGAGAAATGGTTCTCTGTTTCACCTATCCACGTTCCTAATTTAGCTTTAATGCCATTTCCTTGATGAAGCCTTTTGTGACGGCTCTGTGCCTCGCATCTCCCCAAGCAGAACACAAGCCATCGTTCTTTGAATGCCTCCATTTCATTTGTAGAGATAGTACAGCAGTGTAATTAAGAGCCCAAGCTCTGGAGCCAGACTGCTGGGGTCCAAATCCCTGCTCCAGTACTTATTAGCTCTGTAGCATCGGGCAAATTACTTAACCGCTCTGGACCTTGGTTTTGTCATCTGCAAAATAGGGGTAGTAATAGCCTAGCAGCGTCTATGATTGCTGTGAAGACCACACACACGGGCATGGAGGTCAGAGGTCAGTAAAGATGAGGTACACGGTCACTGTACCGCTCCTGGCGTCTGACTCTGTTTTGTTTTATCCATGCAGGCTTCCTGTCTCCCAGGCGACCCGAGTCCCGTTCAGTGTGGGAACCACGCTTCTTTCACCATCGTGTCCCCTTCAGTAATGACAGAACTGCTGCCGAAGAGCTCCAGGGACTGGTGGGAGGAGAGGGGCCTTGCAAGAGGGCTGGGGGTTCCCTCCGGCGGTCTGGGGGGAGTGATAAGGAGATGAAGCCCCGGCTGTGGGCTCGACGCCTTTGTACCTCGCTGTGCCTGAGGGGCTCCCCTCCCTTCCTCCTTTCCTGAAGAAAGGGGACAGAAATGGGGGCAATAATAGTACCTACCTCATGGAATTGTGATGAGGGTTAGATTAGGCAACATAGAAAGCGTTTAGAACAATATGCCTGACGCAGCGTAAGCGCTCAGTGATGTTCCTTCTTACTACTTTCTTTTTCTTCATACTTATTTTTTTCTGATTAAGAAAGCAATGCTTATTTGTGGTAAAGTGTGAAAAGGTAGGGAAAAACTCACCACAGTGAGGGAGTCAGATATATGAACAAATAATAAGAGACGAGGAATAAGTGCAATAAGGAAAGTGAGCGCGAGATGATGCAGAGGCAGCTCAGAGGAAATGAACTCGGTGGGGGCAGAAGGGGACAAGCATAATTTCTGGAAAAGCTCCACAGAAAAGGTAAGCTTACGAGGAGGCTTTCAAAGATGAACAAGAGTTTGTTAGGGGGACAAGGAGGGGAGGGCGTTCAGGAGGAAGGAACAGCATGTGCAAAGGCACGGAGGCATGAAACAGCACGTGTGCTCCTGTAACCGTGGTTTTGCATGGCTCCAGTGTACAGTATGTGGGGGTTGGGACAGTAAGAGGTGTGCTATGAGGCAGGGTGGGGAAGTAGGCAGGGCTAGGAAATGAAAAGTCCTGCCCCTCAATAGAGTTTGAACGTGGACCTAAGGAATGAGAAGGGGCCACTGAAAGGTTCAGAGGGGGCGTCATATACACACTTAGCATTTTAGAGAGCTCATGTAGAGGTGCCAAGAATGGGTCGGAGAGCAAGGCTTTGGAAGCAAAGACACTTCCGTAATGCTAGGGCCAGAGTCCCAGAACGAGTTAAGGACAGCCCAGGCCAACACAGGGGTCAAGGGTGAGCAACACAGGATGGGCTGGATATTGCCTGACAACTGTAGGGGTGAGGAGTTGCGGAGAAACGCTGCATCCAGAACAATTCCCAGGTTTCTGGCTTAGCTGACTGGGAAGTGGATGATGGCAGCAACCAAAGTAGGAAATACACAAAGAAAAATTTGCTTGTGGAGAGAAACCACTCTGGTGACCAGCTTTATCTTTGTATGTAAAAAAATCATCCATGTAGTTTTCTTAAGTAAGCGCTACACCCAAGGTGGGGTCGAACCTATGACCTGAGATCAAGAGGCACATGCTCTAACTACTGAGCTGGCTCTAACACTGCCCCTAGTCCGTATAATTTTTTATTCATTTGAAAATCTTCAGTTCTTCATTACTGGCATATTTAAAACAATGCAGCTGGGGCGCCTGGGTGGCGCAGTCGGTTAAGCGTCCGACTTCAGCCAGGTCACGATCTCGCGCTCCGTGAGTTCGAGCCCCGCGTCGGGCTCTGGGCTGATGGCTCAGAGCCTGGAGCCTGTTTCCGATTCTGTGTCTCCCTCTCTCTCTGCCCCTCCCCCGTTCATGCTCTGTCTCTCTCTGTCCCAAAAATAAACGTTTGAAAAAAAAAAAATTTAAAACAATGCAGCTGACTGGGCTCTATTTTTCTTTTTCTGAAGTACAAAACATTTTTCTTCTCCACCACTGCTTTGTGATTCATACTTCTGTCAGCCGGCATGTTCAGGTAAAACCAGGGTTTTCCCTTACTTGGAAACTTACCACGTAATATCCTTTCTCGGAACTATTTGAGTTGGATCTCAAGAACAGATATGACTTGGGATGGGTGAGAGGCATTAGGAATGAAAATGCTTTTGCTATGGCAGATAATGTCCTTGGAAATCTTGCCCATCCCTCTCATTTCACAGATGAGAGGCAAAACCAGAAGCTAACCATGGAAGGCAGAAACGTACAAGGAGGCAGAATTCAGCTCAAATTAACTTCCAGCAAGTAGAATGCTCAACAGGAGAACTTGCCTCCTTTTGCTGGGTATTACAGTGAGTCCTCAACCTGAAGACAGTAGAGAATGGATGGTCGTCAGTGAGGCACTAAGGCAGGAGGTTGAAAATGGTTTCTTCTTTTTAAAGTTTATTTATTTTGAGAGGCAGACAGAGTGAGCAGGGAAAAGGCAGAGGGAAAGGGAGAGTCCCAAGCTCCGTACTGTCAGTGCAGAGCCCTGTGTGGGTCTCCATCCCACCAACCACGAGATCATGACCAGAGCCGGAATCAACAGTCGGCCGCTTAACTAAGCCACCCAGGCCCCCCTGAAGATGGTTTCTAAGGCCCTCTTGGACTGATTTTTATTGATTGTGAGAAGCCAGAGCAGAACAGGGGGAACACTGTGTGAGCAAACCCATGGGCATAAATGTAAGGTGTGGAGGGGGCCCTGTTATATTACCACTATTTGATGTGACAAAAATTCTTTGCTTCACCAAAGCAAACTCAGGGTCCTGAACCTTCTCCTGGGCCCATCTGCGCATTTCCTTGTAAAATCTAGTTCTAGCAAGAACCCTGTGAAGTCAGGATGAGTCCCTCATCCTCCACCATCACCCCAGGGTGGGGGACCTACTCACCCGGACCCATCTTCAGCAAGAATCCAGTTAGGGGTCAGTTTATCCAAAACCCCTCTTGCTCCCCCTTACGTATATTTTTTTCTCTTAGGAATTTTCTATTCACTGACTACCCTCCTTCCCCACCATCCTTTGGTTGGTTATGAATTCCCACCTGACCAACAGTATTCAGACATTAGCCCAGTTCTATGGAGAGGCCTCTGTTCCCCTACTGCAAGAGTACTGAATAATAAAAAATATTTTTATTGCCCTACTGACCAGCACTTTTTTACAAATCTGGTTTTTAGATGTGTGAAGAGAAGACATGCAGAGACCAGCTCAAGGAAAGCCTGGGCTACGAGGCTAAGGATTTCGCATTTTATTCTCTAAGAAGGGAGAAGATACTGAAACTTTTTGATAAAGGAGTGACAAGATAGGTGTAGTGTTTTAGGGAAACTGAGAGCAAATAAAGATAATAATCCCTTTAGGAGACCATATACTCCAGGGGAGGAGTAGTAAGGACCTGAACCCTGAGCTTAGCAGCAATGGAAACAAAGACGACTATGAAAGAGATGTAGAACTGTAAGGGACAAGACAAGGCCATCACTTGGGTGAGGGAGGCTCCCTCTTCACACGCCTCCCCACTCACCACACAGCCGTCCGGGACACGTGGTCCAGCTTCTCACTAAGTAGAGCAACCCAGGGTCTTCCATTCTTGGGTCTCCTTGTCCTACCTCACCCAGCAAGTTCACTGGTTTCCTCATCTGTACAATGGGGTTACTATGAACATCTGCTTCACACACAGGCTGTGACGATGACCTGGCTTAATCATCTGAAAACCACTGGAAAAGGGCCAGGCGGAGTATATGCCATATGCCAGCTACTATTACTACCATCACTTGGAAATCCCACCTCTCCCACGACCTCAATTCTGAAGCCTTCCCCAGTCCATGCTTACTGAACCCGCCCAGGACTTGACACAATTCAGATGTAGGAAGATGAGAAGAACCAAAGAAACCTCTGATCTAACCCCGAGTTTACAGAAATCTTAAGAGGGGGCAGTTTATGGGAAAGATGTATCTGGTTTGAAACTTGTAACGTGAAACTTTTAGAGGTCCAAATATAAATGCCCTGCAGTCTGCTGGAGACCCAAGACTGGAACTTGGGAGGGACTAGAATCACAGGTGCAAACTTAAAACTTATTCACATAGAGAGAATAGTTGAGACCACAGGAGTAAGTGGGTTCCAAGGGTAATGGTGTAGAAGAGACAAAATGGCATGATGACCAAACATTCCTTTGAGTACTCAGGGAGTGAGAAAAGAGGAATCATTATGGGAAATAGGGATAATCAGGAGAATCAGATGAATAAAATGTTATGGCAACTTCAAAGATATTTAAAAAGGGGCGTCTGGGTGGCTCAGTTGGTTTTAAGCATCCAACTTCAGCTCAGGTTATGGTCTCACAGTTCGTGAGTTCCAGCCCCACATCAGGCTCTGTGCTGACAGCTCAGAGCCTGGAGCCTGCTTCAGACTGTCTCCCTCTCTCCATGCCCCTTCCCTGCTCACGTTCTGTCTCTCTCTCTCTCTCAAAAATGAACATTAAAAAAAAAAAAAAAAAAAGATACTTAAAAAATATGGACACCTGAGTGGCTCAGTCAGTTGAGCATCTGACTTTGATTCAGGTCATGATTTCACGGTTTGTGGGTTCAGGCCCCACTGGGCTTTGTGCTAACAGCATGGGGCATGCTTCAAATTGTCTCCCATTTTCTCTGCTCCTGCTCTCAAACATTAAAAAAATAATAATTCTTAAAAAGATATTTAAAAAATAAACCCAATTTCATGCAGTGGTCCAGATCAGTCCCAGGTCTGAGATGCCCTGAAGGAGGGAGTCATGAGGTCTTTGCGTGGCGGGGGAGTTCAGCGTGTGGGCAGAGCAGTGGTCGATCATGTGCAGGGACTATTCATCAGCTAGCAGCTCTGCCTGTTCAAGGGTCTTTTCCAGAGCTCCGCAACAGGAATCTCCACGTAAGTGAACATGCTCGGCCCACCCCAAACCGTCCAGCCTGGAACCTCTTCTCTAAAACATACAATGTTTTACAAGATCTTGCTCAACTTTATCTCTTCCCAGAAATTTTCTCTTTTCCATTACTGGTTGGTTCATCCTCTTCAGTGTATATGTTTAGGCTCCATCCTCAGAAATTATTTTATAGGTCTGACTTGGGGGGCTCGGAAACCTACATTACTAATAAGCAGCCTAATGATTCTAATATGGATAGTTCATGGTCTACACTTTGAGGAACAAAATCAACCTGCAAGTACGTGGTGACTGTCAAAGAAGAGCCAAAAGAATGAGTTTCATTATAGCTTTAAGAAATTAAAAATATATTAGGTGATCACAATATGTGCT
The DNA here is from genome assembly GCF_014898765.1 of Herpailurus yagouaroundi. Taxonomy (NCBI): domain Eukaryota; kingdom Metazoa; phylum Chordata; class Mammalia; order Carnivora; family Felidae; genus Herpailurus; species Herpailurus yagouaroundi. Next base: position 7,066,564 of record NW_024412447.1, on the reverse strand, counting down.
CCCAAGTTTTTTAGAGGCCAGTTCCAGACACTTCCTCATCTTTTGCAGAAGACTTTCATTTCAACCTTCCTTCTTGTGACTGGAACACCCTCCCACCAAGCGCCCAAACAAGAAGTCTACATATGCCCATTGCTACCCAACAATGTACACACTTGTCAGGGGCCCCACACCCGGTAACACCTTTCCAGTTTTGGTTGCTGGTCTTAAGAGCACACGGCACACAAAATCCGACGTGTGGGTATGAGATGGGAGCAGCTGTGTAAATGGGAGTCTGTGGCAGTACCTGGAGTCTTGAGATAAAGAGGTCATGTGTTTGTGACTGAAAGAAAAATAGTTGTCTGTAAAAAATTTTAAAGATTCATCTTTAAAGATTCCATTTATAGTCACTGTTTCCTATTTTAACTGAAATAAATTTGTGCTCCTGCACAAAAACACACTCAATCTCTCCTTCTAAGAAACTATTCTGTTTAATAGTGCACTTCATTTATGCTACAGGATGAGCAGGATTGGGAAGACAGAACCAAAGATCATCCCTTCAGCTGGGAAACTCGGGAGCTCCATCCTAACCCAGCAACGCGGCCGTCAGGCCAGAGACTCCCTTCTCTGGGCTTTGCTTTTTCTTTGCATTCATACTTGGCTGCTGAAGTCAGAAGTGGGGTCAGGAGGGATCTGGCTGCTGGGGCCAGGTGTCATAGGTCACAGGGGACAGAGGGCAGGGCAAGCTGGCTGAGTGAGCTCCATAAAAGCATTCCTAGTAACTGGGGGTTTGGATTAAATCGCTTTCCAACACAGGAGTGGGGAGAGGAACAGGGAGAGAGCAGGAGGGAAACCAGGCCAATGCCAAACGCTTCTGCTCCTCTCTGTTAGACTTACTGGTATTCAGATGGATTTCGCAGCCATATCTATCACAGGGGGGAAGTACAAGGAGTTCTCCAACAAAACTGCCTGCCTTGCTGCTCTTGGAAACCTGGGCTTGCTGCTCCAAGAGCCCTGCAAAATAGTTACCACAGAAAACCTCTTGGGGTTCCCCCCCCCCCAATAAAATAACACATCCCTCAGCACCAAGTTTTTCCATAATTAATGAAGTCATGAGACAACAAAAAAATAGCACATTCCTTATCAAAACTTAAAGCTGGATTAGGAACAGTGGCTTTGAAATACAGCCTCCATTTCCCCTTCTTATCAAATAGGACTCAGAACATTCTTTCCACTGCCTTCTGTGCTGACTATACTGACTCCGACTACAGGAATCCTTGGAATTTTATTCCTACTGTGCTTCCATTCCCCACCTTGGAAAGAAAGGCTCCTCTGGTGTGAAAGAAATGGTCTAGTGCAAACTCCCTTCCAGAATGGAAGGTGATAAGTCCCAGAGCCTCCCTCTCATTCGCAGCACTTAACCTGCCGCTCGCCACCTGGTGTCATTCTTGGGGAAACAGACTAGGTAGCTTCATCACTGTGCCAGGAGGATTTGCCCAATTTGCCCCATTCTCTAAAGTGAAAGGGTTGAGTCGGAAGGGATACATTCTAAGTTATTCATACTCATATAGTAAGGCAGGAGCTCTTTAGACTCAGAGGAAGTGAGGAAAACAGGTGTGTGGCTGTCTTTCATGTAGACTCTCGGATATTTAATTCAGCAGTAACTCTGAGAGAATTTTTGCTCATTCCCATCACATTCAAAGGCTTCTCTCCAGTGTGAATTCTCTGATGGCGAACAAGGGCTGAGCTATACCTAAAGGCTTTCCCACACTCACTACATTCATAGGGATTCTCCCCTGTGTGGATTCTTTGATGCTGAATAAGGCCTGAACTATAGGTAAACTTTCCTCCACATTCCATACATTCATAGGGCTTCTCTCCAGTGTGGATTCTCTGGTGCTGATAGAGGTGTGAGCTCTGGCTGAAGGCCTTCCCACACTCGTTACATTCATAGGGCTTCTCTCCAGTGTGGATTCTCTGGTGATGGATGAGGGTGGAGCTCCTGCTAAAAGCCTTCCCGCATTCATTGCAAGCATACGGTTTCTCTCCAGTGTGGATTCTCTGATGATGAGTGAGGGTAGAGCTCCAGCTAAAGGTTTTCCCGCATTCGTTACATTCATAGGGCTTCTCCCCGGTATGGATCCTCCGATGCAGAATGAGGGCAGAGCTACAACTAAAGGTCTTCCCACAATCATTACATTCGTAAGGTTTCTCTCCGGTGTGGATTCTCTGATGCTGAATAAGGTGTGAGCTCTGGCTGAAGGCCTTCCCACACTCACTACATTCGTAGGGTTTCTCCCCCGTGTGGATTCTCTGATGTTGAATAAGGTCTGAAGTTCTATTAAAGCTCTTGCTACATTCATCACACTTATGGGGTCTGTCTCCCATAGGAAGTCTCTGATGCGAAATGAGGTTAGGACTCACAGTGAAGCTGTTCCCAAAATCATTATATTTCTCACTTCTCTCTCCTGCAGGGCTTAGCTTTTCCTCAACTGTCACTTGACCAAAATCTTCTATCTTCCTATTCAATCTTTCTCCAGAGGAGTTCCCCATTTGCCTCTTTAGACTGACTTTTTGTTCATAGGCTTCTTCAAACTTAAGACCCTGAGAAATATCCTTTTGGAATCTTCCCAACAGCACCCCATGTGATCCTGTATCTTCAGAAATTTCTTGATCGTGCTCAGTTCTGGTCTCACCATCTGGCACAATACAAAATACAAACATCACTTGTCCCTTGTGGAAGAAAGAATCAAAACCAGAGGGCAGGATAATTACGAGAAGAATGTTCATAGGGCTAAAAGCACATGCCTCTTACCTGCGTGCAGACCTGCCCAGGCTGGGGGCAGCCGAGGCATGCTAAGATAATTGCCTTGAGGAAACAGTGAAGGAGAAAGGCAGGAAGCAAAATCAAAGCAAAAAGAGTTAGAAGTAAGGAGAAGGCTGGAGATGGGAAGAGAGGGAGACAGACCAGGCAAAGGCAGGGAACCAAAAACAGAAGAGAAAGGACATGCTGTTCAATGAAGTGACAAAGTCCCCACAGAGGTCAGAGACTGCAAATACAAGTGGGGAGATGGTGGCTTTCAGAAGATAGGGGAGAACAAATACAAGCAAGCAAGCACAGAAGGCTGATGGGAAACAGCAGCAGAGCAGGAAGAAGCGACAAGGGGGAGGCCACACATGCCAAACCCATGGAAACAGGCAAGATAGAGTTCAGTCCATCTCTGGGCCCTAGGCCTAGGAGGCTGTGCTAGGATGTAAGGATTTGACTCATTTGACTTCTCAGTTTTCACTACTTTGGGGTTTTCAAAGGGAGTTGCAGGGACAGAGGATGAATGAGAAGGATTTAGATAGTCAGCATTTTTACTCTGTCAATGTAAAAAGTAAAGACAGCACAATGAACGTCGGCGACAGAAACAGCTGTTTCTCCCTCATCTGAATAGGCACCTCTCAGGACCTCCTTGTTCTCAGCTCCCTTCAAACCCAGGACTCTCGACTCTTCCTCTCAATGCAGCCCAAAGATTGTGTCAAAATCCAGAAATGGAAATCCCGCCGTGTGGGAAAACATGGGATAAGGTCATGTCAAGCAGTCCCAGGGCTCAATTCCAGACCCAAGGCTTGCAGGGGCCTGAAAGGAAATGTACAGGGGTCTCCAGCGGGAGTCAGGGAGACCCCCTGGCACCGCCCAGAGAATGTTCTCACTGGAAGCGACAGTCCACAGACTAAAGGTTAAAGAAGCCAGCTGCTCCCCGAAACAAGCAGAGATCTCTACCAGAGCTGCTGCACTTGGCCCTGAACAAAGCAACAGATCCCCCAAGGTAGTACAACAGAGAAGAGAAGGAGAGTTCCAGATGTGCCCTTGGGCACAGAGCAGGGCCTCCACGTTTAGGGATCCCGACAGGCTAATCTTTTGGAAAAGGCTCTCAAATATACATTAAGAATCACAGGGAGAAAAGCACCAGATTTAGAGCTGAAAGACTAGGTTCAAGTCCTGCTACTTGCCAGCTACACATAAAGCACACGTAAAGCACTGAAGACCTCTGACTTCTCTTTCCTCGCCTGTAACATGAGGAGACTACCAGCGGCCTCCATCACTGTGTTACTGAGAGGTAGAGAGAATGTATACAAAACCTCTTTACAAACTCCAACTTACTACACAAACAGGAGTTACTATCATGATTGTTGTTAGAACTTTCTAAGATTAAGTCAATCCTTAGCTGATCATTTTGTGATTTGACTATTACTACCAAACAAGGAAACAGAAAAATGCCACGGGACTTTTACTGAGAAAGCAAACTCCTTACCCAGCGAGAACACATTTCCATAATTCTCCAGCATCACATCCCTATAGAGGTCCCTCTGAGCAGGCTCCAAACGCTTCCACTCCTTTCGGATGAAGTACACAGCTACATCCTCAAATGTCACCAGCTCCTGAAACAACACGGTCTTGCATGCAATTTCAGGGTGAGGGATGGGACTGGCAGCACCAAATAAATAAATAAATAAGTAAGTAAGTAAGTAAGTAAGTAAGTAAGTAAGTAAGTAACGGGATGAGGCCGAATGATGCGTATCTACGAGGTGGGGGGGGGAGGAGGTTATGGTGCAGGAAGAGAGGACTCCGTTATTCAGCAGGAAAGGACCATGTCCCTGATACAGCGAATCACGGTTTAGGGCACCAAATGGATGTCACTGCACAAACGTTTCCACAAAATGGGAAGGAAAAAAAAGAAGGATAAAGGAAACCACAGCTCACCTGGGACTTGGCCTTTAGCAGTGCAGCTGCCAACATCTCATCCCCCAGGCTGTCCTTGTCAGAATACGCAGGAACTTTTGAGGAAGGAAGAGCTGAAAGACAATAAAAGGGTCCGTGAGTGAAGTCATCTGCTCTCTGGCCTCCGAACCCACAGTAAACTCATGGGGTCCTGGAACAATCTAGGGCCCACTCCCTCTTACACATCTAAGTTTCATTCCCCAGTGGCTGTGAAAGGTGCTTACACAGGCACATTCAGTGTGCGTCCCTCCTCCAGAGGAGGGATGTCCAAAGCCCTGTTGATGCTGCTCTCCATCTGCCCCAGGTCCCTTCCTTCCTGTCCAGTCGCTGCTTCTCAGGGAAGCAGGCCCAGTCCTCCATTAGTGATCAGCACCTTCTTGTCCTTTCTCCCAAGCTTGGATAGAAACGTAAACATTCCTGCTCACGTCCCTTCCACCCCTCTCCGCATTTCTCAACTCAAACTCATGCATGAAGGTCTCTTAGACCAGAGGAAACCAGTAGCCTGACTGAACAGATGATGCCCATTATTCTTTCTCTTCATCCCCAAGATCAAATCTAAATACTACATGTTTCCTGTTTCTGTGCTTGATCACGTATCTTCTTCTGTAATTCTATTTTTTTTTTTTTTTGTAAGTAGGCTTCACGCTCAGTGCAGAGCCCAATACGGAGCTTGAACTCACGACCCTGAAATCAAGACCTGAGCTGAGATCAAGAGTCGGATGCTTAACTGACCGAGCTAGCCAGGTGCCTCTTCTTTAATCCTTAAGTTAACATATTTGCCCCTTAGAGACTCTAAACCCCTAGAGACACTGGATTGTGTACAATAACCTACAGAGTTCCTTACGTGTTTCTTCCTGATAAGCATACCCTTTAGGACTGTAATTGGCTCTAAGTCAGTGGCACAGTTGATGGAAGCAAAATACAAATACTTTAATGGCTTCTACTCATTTTATCCTTTTGCTTGTGACCTACAAAGCCAAGAGCCCCTCAAGTGCAAGCTCCTAAAGTACACAAACGAGGACTACGAAGTTGGCAGCTACCAAGCACCTAGAAGTCTGATTATAACGGTTTTCTTAATTCCTCATGAGGTACCAACAGCACTTCAAAAATGCCTGAGCTATAAAACCTGATAAGCTGTACATCATTATCGTCTTTAGTCAGCTTTCCCTCCAGACTATTAGCTACTGACTATCAGCTACCGACTATCAGCTACCGAAAGGGAAGGACTGTGTCTCCGCCACATGTAGATTCCAGTAGCTGGCCCAGCGCCTGGTGAATAAGAGATTCAGCGTGACTGGGGAATGTCTGAATGCAAGAATAAAAGAATCCCTGTTGCTTACCACTCTCAAGCAGGGGCTGAGGTTCCTGAGATACGCAATCAGCCTGAGTTTCCATCGGTAGGGCCAGAAGCTCTGGGTCTCTGGTCTACTATCTGCAGACTCAGCAGGAAGAAGGTTTTGAATGAGAATGCGGAAGCACTGCAGAAGCAAAGTTCAAGGCGCAATGGTTAAAAAAAAAAAAAAAACAGATGAACAAAAAAAAAAAAAAAACCTCCTGGGAGCTAGTATTTCAGGTAGTCCCCAAGACTAGCAAGAGAAAAACACAGAAACTGGGACCAGCCTTCCAGATCCTGGTAAATACATACACCTGCTCCCTGTGATGAACCTGCACGGGCACCACAGAAAGGGCCCCATTCCTAGACAACATCCCACCTCTGGCTCCCACAATGTACTGAGTGATATTTGTAATGACAAAAGATGTGGAATACTGGTGTCAAATAATGACACTGACAGAATGAAACACTAAGCAACGACTGAAATAAAAAACAGAAGAAAATGAAAAAGTGTGCACACATATATTTACAAAACGTGTATGTATTGTATCAACTTTTAAGGATGTTTAGGATAGTGCATAAAGCTAAACATTTACAGATTCTTTTTCTTTCTTTCTTTCTTTCTTTCTATCTATCTATCTATCTATCTATCAAGAGAGAGGGAGGGAGGAGGGGAAAGGGGGAGAGAGAGGGAGAGAGGGAGAGAGGGAGGGAGGGAGGGAGAGAAGGAGGAGGGGAGAGGGGAAGAGAGCGAGGGAGAGGGAGGGAGGGGGGAGAGAGAGAGGGAGGGAGGAAGAGAGGGAGGGGGGAGAGAGAGAGGGAGGAGGGGAGAGGGGGAGAGAGAGAGCAAGAGAGAGGGAGGGAGAGGGAGAGGGAGGGGGAGGGGGAGGGAGAGGGAGAGAGAGGGAGGGAGGAGGAGAGAGGGGGAGGGGGAGAGACAGAGAGGGAGAGGGGGAGAGGGGGAGGGGGGAGAGGGGGAGAGAGAGCGAGCACGAGCAGGGGAGGGGCAGAGAGGGAGAGACACAGAATCCAAAGCAGGTTCTGAGCTGTTAGCACGGAGCCTGATGCAGGGCTCAAACTTAGGAGCTGTGAGATCATGACCTGAGCAGAAATCAGATGCTTAACTGACTGAGCCACCCAGGCACCCCTCTGCAGATTTTTAAAAAAAAACCCTCACAGACAGTAGGACTAGGAAAAAAAATTTTTACTTTATTAGGCTTCTGGCTATTGTACCAAATTTTGAGGATAAGGGGCCATGAAACAGCACCTAAATAGCAGAGACTGGAAAAACTTTTCATGAGTTTTCTGGCTTCCATTTAAAAAACCCTGGGGAAATAACACCTGATGCCCAGAAGTAGGGCAAACAGCTCAGATTAATCAAGTAAGATAAATCCTTCCTCTCCTAAGATGGTTGTCTGCTTCCAGTCTCAGCCAAAGGCAGGATGCCACTGAGGGACAGGGGCTCCTTCTGTGGTCCTCGTGCAGTGTCATCACAGGGAGCAGGTGTATGTATACACCAGATCTGGAGGCCTGGTCCCCATCACCGAGAAGGCAGCAGCCAGCCTTCTTTCTATCTCCCCTTTCTCCTAATATATCTCCTTGGAGAAGAATCTAAATCCCTGATGCAGGGACCAATACTTTGTTAAGAAACATAAGCTTACTTATTACTCCCTGCTGATGTCCCACTGCTCAGTTGCTATGACCAGCAAAAGAGATCTGTTCTTTGTGGCTCGAGTGAATAAAATGAAACATCAGTATCTAGACCGAGGTTTGGATCTCAAGTGGAAGTTTCTACTGCCCTCTTGAATGCTGTGACAAGAACCAACAGACCCAGGAAAGGCGCAGCAGCTACCAGAGCTTCCTTGCACTTAGGCAAGAGAATAGAAAAAAAAAAAAACACCTGGATTTCATCTACCTCCCTCTTTACATATTTGTTCATATAACAAACAACTGTTGAGTGTACTACGCTGCAAGGCACTACTGAAAGGAGTAAAAACACAGGAACGTAAGCGGTATCTGCTTCCTCATTATAGACCGCTGCATTCACAGAAGGCATAAAAAGGGGCGGGGCCCAGAGAGTCACTCAGAGCTCACAGAACTCTTGTCTTTGGGCACCAAGGAGGTACAGAATGCCCACCACCAAAGTCTTTACACAGAGAAAGGCACTGAATGAGGCACGGGCCAGGCCCAAGGGCAATCAAGGTGACACACCCTACTGCCACCAGAGCTCTCCTCGCTGGGTCCCTTCAACTCTGTCTCAGAGCCAGCCATCTTTTGTTCCTATCAACCAACTTTACAATTTCCAGGACTGTTTATAAGCAGACCCCTGCAACAAATCAGCTCTTAGTCCAAACTCTCTTTAAAGGAAAATCAGAGGCTCTGACTCCAGAGGAAAAAAAGTAAGCCTCCCTCCTCACAGCTGGGTTAACCAAAGCTGGAACTCAAAGGCATATTGTTGAGAACAAGTCCCCAGTGTCTGGATCAGTACACAGTGTTTCTCATGGGAAGAAAAATCTCCATTGTGCCCCCACAGCGTCAGGTCCAGGCCGGGCCCTTCCTTGCTCTGCTGCCAACACCTCTCCCTGAAGCTGCTCCTGGGGACCGAGAAAGATGACCTGGCAGTGAGAACGAGTCATGAAAAGCTTTACCTGCTGGAATCTTTCCTTCCTTCTTTGGAGTTAGTTGCTAGAGTGGCAATTACCGGGAATTTGGAAGCCTCTGTTCAAGTTCCTGGGAATTCTAACTTTAGTTGATGCCAATGCTGCTGTGTGATGAAGGAAAAAAAAACTTTTTTAAATATTCATAAACTTCATTTCTACTCAAAGAAAAAAAAAAAGAGAGAGAACACATACTAATCAATACAATTAAGACTACAACTGGTACTTGGGTTGCACCCCTAGAGAGGTGAAAGGCAACTGAAATTTCTCCAGGTCAACCTTCCACCCAGTGTAAGAAATGGCTGCCTGGCTGGCTCAGTCAGTAAAGCATGCAACTCTTGATCTCAGGGTTGTGAGTTCAAACCCCACGAAAGAAAGGAAATAAAGAAAAGAAAGAAAAGACCTTCTCAAGTTCCCAATATTCTGACAGCTAACGTGCAAGAAACTCTCAAATTCAGCAGGGAGTCTGTTTCGTGGCTGCACAGCTCAGCCATCAGAGGTCTTCGGCTAGAGCTGAAAATCTATCCCCTTGGACCTTCACCTCACAGAGGCCTAGTACCCTATGGAGCTTCAAGAATAGAATCTTTTCTTTCCAGGCAACTGTTGATCAAACACTTGTAAACCACACTGATGCCCACTCTCTACAAACTTCTCTTCTTGGGGATAAATACCTTTAGCTCCTCTCATTATTCCATAGATTTCAGGTTCATCATCCTGCTTATCCTCCCCTGGAGTCTACAAATGCCATTCAGAACGTAAACATCCTTCTGCGTTCAATCCCACTTCAAAAGCCGATCAAATCAGGAATCTAACACAACTGAAAATGGGAGCCAGACACAGCTGTACCATTCCCCGTAAGAGACTCGATTTATTGAACGCCCGTAGGATTATTCCCGGGATCTCAGTTTGCACACTCTCCGCTCCTTCGCCCCATTCCAGACCAAGTTCTAAGTGCGAATACTTCGTTGAACTCCTCAGATCCTCAGACCCGTCTAAGTAAAAATAGACTTCCCCTGCCGCTGGCGCGAACAACCGCGTCAACAACAAATAAAAGCGTCTGGGAGAGTTACCAAGTTAGGGGCGCTGTCATCAGCTGTTCTAAAGAGAGGGACCCGTTTACAGCCATACTGGAACTTTTAAGTGCTCGAACTGGGCAAAGTCACAAAACCAGAACCGGAGCCCCTTTCCTCCCGTCCTGGCAGGGCCCCGTTTGGAGGAAGGAAGCCCCGGGGGAAGCGGAGTCCAGGACCGGCTGCGGGGGACGGAGCGGCGCGTCCCGGCGCCCTGCTCAGGGCGGGCCTGGGGGCCCCGCGGGCCGCAGCGGCGCGGACACCACCCCCTTCCCCGGCGACCACAGTCTCCGTCTCACCGCGAGCCCCGCGGGCGGCCGGACTCACCCTGGGGGCAAGGACGGGAGATCTGGGGAGCCGGACACGGACCAGGCCGTGTCGGACCCTGTCACAGACCCACACACCGGGACAGAACAAAGAACGGAAGTTCTCTCTGTTTCGCTTCCGGGTCGGCGCTTTTCACCGCCCACGCTATCCCCCGTGGCCCCGCCGCGCCCACTTGTTCTCTCTAGGAACATGGGAGGTGTTCTCCTCTCGGTGGTTTGGCGCCCTCGCCCATACCGGCCCTGGCTTTCCGGCCCGCCGCCGCGCCCCCTGTTGGCTGGGCCAGGCGAAGAGCCGCGTACCTCGGCCTCTGAGCGCGTGCTCGGGTGCCGCTGACCCCCGAGCAGGCGACGGGGGCGGCCGGGGTCCCCCACGAGCTGCCGAAGGCAGGGGCGAGCGCACCTTGCCCCAGCGACCGGGGTCCCGAGCCGACCCGCTGCAAAAAGCAAGACTTTCGAAGTCTTCATCAATAGAAAAAAAAAATCACCTTTATTTGAAATTCCCAAATAGACCAAGTTTATGCTTCAAAAACCAAGTTTTGTGTTTGTTTCATGTAAAAATGCCCCCTTTAAATTACTAAAATCTGAGAAGCCATTGCAGCCCGTCAGAGAGTTACCGTAAAGACAAAACCTGCCCAAGTTGATGGGAGAGAAAAGTCGGGGAAGTTACCGATGGATGCATCCGAAGAAAACAAAACAGGCGAAGCCCCCCTGCAGGTACCAAATGTGTGAAATGCTTGAAGGAATGAGGGGGAGGCTTCCCGTTTCCCTCACTTTTATGCCCTCACTGGAGGATCCCTGTAAGTGTCCGGAATCAAATCCTTACAAAAAAGAGACCTTGTGATATCCTGCTCAACGAGGGCCCTCCTGACTCCCCTTGTAGCCCTGCCTCCCATTTGATCCCAGCTTTCACTACATCCAGTATTTACGGTGCCCATGGTCAGCTCTGCGATTGCAACAGAACTTACTCTCCACTGACTTGCAGTCTAAGAGCCATAATTTAAATAACCAATTCCAAGAAAACATGATAAGTGCTAGGTAAAGGAGACTTTCCAGAAGTGTTGCAGGCCCTGGAGGGGAAGGGAGGTGCAACAGACAGAGGGAACAGCCAGGGCAAAAGGCCTGGAGGCAGGACAGAACAATGCACTAGTAACGCATATAACTTGTGCGTGGCCTGAGAAGGGTGGGGCCCATACCCAGTCCTTCTAGACCACAGTGAGATTTTGAGCAAATACTTGGCATATCCAAGCCACTCAGTAAACTCAATACCCACCCACACCCCCCACCAAAACAAAACAAACACACACAACCCCTGTTTTTTTGTTTGTTTTTTTTTTAATCTCTTCATTCTGTTTTCTTCCACTCCTAACCTCAGGGACAAGAAGTTCAAGAGCTATGGAAGGAGGCAGTGGCAAGCAGAACAGGGAAGGGTGGAAATAGAGGGAGTCTCTTCAAAATGGGATTGTTCTGTAAAAGGTCTCCTAATGCCAATCCAAGGGGAACAGCTCTTAGACTCCCAGCACCTTCAATGCAATCAGCTCTATTACTCTGGGGCTCAGAAGTCAATTTGTAACTTACGTGGGCATTTGCCCCAGAGCCCAGCCACTTGGGTAATTCTCAGCTAGTTCTCAAATGCCACACTCTTAACGATTATTCTTCTGAGTCCATGATCTCTATAGTGCCATGAATCACCTAAGGGACTCTCAAAGCAGTCCACCAAGGTGGGAAAGAAAGCTGAATTTTGTAAAGCTTTTACCTAAAACAAAGAGAAAAAATGGAGTAAAAAGGTAAGCCTTCCCAAAAGTCAATAGGAGGGCATGCACTAGTGGCCTCACTGGGGGGTTTCGTGTCAGACTATACCAGTCTTCAGACAAGGATATGAGCAACCTGGCAGGTAGGTATGGGGGATGGAGAACACAAATATTCTCAGAGAGTGTGTGTAGACAGCTAGTTTTGAGAGATTCAATTTCCAGAGTCTTACTTTTTTTTTTTTTAACGTTTATTTATTTTTGAGACAGAGAGAGACAGAGCATGAACGGGGGAGGGTCAGAGAGAGAGACGGAGACACAGAATCTGAAACAGGCTCCAGGCTCTGAGCCATCAGCACAGAGCCTGACGCAGGGCTTGAACTCACGAACCGCAAGATCATGACCTGAGCCGAAGTCGGACGCTTAACTGACTGAGCCACCCAGGTGCCCCCAGAGTCTTACATTTTCTATCTGTACATCTTTAAAATTGCTCCCTTGGAAAACATCCCTATGGCCAGGGTGCCCTCCTTCACAGTCATCTTCCCTCCTGGTAGAAGATAGCTAGGCTTCTTTACCCCTAAATCTTACAGTGATGTATTGATCTGGGGTGTCAAACCTTTTGGGGTACCAAGCAAAAGGATTCATTTGAAATACTGCTGCCAGTAAGGATTAGGTGAACAAATCCTTTGTGATTCAAGTGGTTTCCTATTATTTCCTGTCTCAGACTATGAATCTGGAGTTCTCTTGTCCAGCAAGAAAGCGGGCACAGAATTAAAGAGGCTAATGTCTATGGGGAGACAAGAGCCCTGAGTAAGGGTCCTTTCTCATATTTATTAGGATCTTGAAAGCTTAGATATGTGATGGACCTGCAGAAAGTAAAACAGTAATCATTAACTTGTGTGTGAGAGATAAAGGGTCTCAGGGACACACGTTGTTAGAGGTTAGGGTCAAAACATAACCTCTCGGTGCTACACAGATGGCCATTTCCTGCAGGCCCTGCATCTGGTTATCTGTCTTTTCTAAGGACTAAGATAAATGGAGCATGCTATCCTGAGAACCCTAAGTTACTCAAGATTCCATTATGGCCTGTATATCATTAGCTGTTCTCGGATGTTTTGGTCCTGTTAAGGCGGCTTTCCACCCTATGCCTTTTTAACCCATTTGTGTAAGCATAGAGAATTTTTAAACCTATTTCCCATAACTTCCCTCCAGTAAAAGGAGAGGACAAAACCATTTCTATTGTAAATCACAGTGTGATTTTGCCATGTAAAATCAACACTGCTATAACTATATTCCTTTTGCCACTCATCTCCTCTATGTGGGCAGGATTTCCCAATATTTACGTCTATAAAAGCAAAAGTAGGGGGTGGTGCCTGGCTGGCTCAGTCTCTAGAGTATGCAACTCTGGATCTCTGGTTGTGCGGTTGTGCGTTCAAGCCCCATGCTGGTCTTTAAAAGAAAAAAAAAAAAGCTTTAAAAAGGAAGAAAATTTTAAAAAGAAAAAGCAAAAGTGGGAATAGATTTAATACTTTATTCTAGTAGTAGGTAATGCCCATCTATTGAGAAAAGCAAGACAGTTCCCTCAATCTCAGTGAGGTAAATTCTAATAAACATAACTTCTTGTTTATTAATCATAGATCAGATTTGTTATATGTTTATATTTTTCTCGATTGTGAAGTAATAGTTATAATGATAACCCAAACCAGGAGAAAATTTTAAAGCCTTGCATTCATACAAAATCCAGTATTAATTAAATTTGTTTATATTTAATTTTTTGCAGCAAATTATGTTAATCAGTTATCAATAAAATACTGACCTTATTTCATCTACAATCCCACACATGCTCCTCCTGATTATTTTGAAGCAAACCCCAGACATGTTTATCTGTAAATATTTCGTTATAATTACCTATATAAGGACTCTTGGAAAAATAACTGATACCATTACCACATCTAAAATATTTAATAACTTTTAAAATATTATATATGGAGCCAGTGATCAAGTTTCCCTCATTGCCTCAAAATTTTTAATTTGTTATAATTCTGTTTGAATTGTGATCCAAATAAGGTCAATATTGAGATCAGATGATATGGATCTTAAGTTTCTTTTAATCTATGAATTCTCTTTTCATCTTATTTTTCTTCCTTGTGATTTAATATAAAGGATGATTTATCCTGCAGTTTCCCACTGTCTGAAGTCACCTGTCTCCCTGCATTGTCCTATTACATGTTCTTCAGGCCCTTATATTTCCTATAAATTGGTGATTAGATCTATACCAGAGGCTAAAAGACTTTAAATTTCTATACTTTAGTTTTATGGATTTTGAATACAATTTTAATTTTTTGTTTCAGTCAACTTTTGCATCTGCAATCAGAGGCATGAATATACATAAAAGACTTTATCTCACTGTAAAAGGGGTGTATACTTCAGGTTTGTGCACTTGCTATTTGTATACTTCAATCAACAATAACAAAATAACTGTCCCCCATAAAGCCTCTTAAATATGCACCCAGGAAACACTTGAAAATACAATTTCTAGGGGCGCCTGGGTGGCGCAGTCGGTTGAGCGTCCGACTTCAGCCAGGTCACGATCTCGCGGTCCGTGAGTTCGAGCCCCGCGTCAGGCTCTGGGCTGATGGCTCGGAGCCTGGAGCCTGTTTCCGATTCTGTGTCTCCCTCTCTCTCTGCCCCTCCCCCGTTCATGCTCTGTCTCTCTCTGTCCCAAAAATAAATAAAAAACGTTGAAAAAAATTTTTTTCAAAAAAAAAAAAAAAGAAAATACAATTTCTAATCTATTTAAAAATATTCCACTATTAGTGGCTGGAATTATTTTGTGGATCTGTCTACTTCTCATTATCAGTATTCCCTCTCCTCCAGCCCTCACCAGAGTCTCTGAGAGCAGGGACACTGACCGTCTCATCTGGCACGGTAATCCTCCAAAATCTAGAACTGCCTGACACTTAGCAGGTGTTCAACAACAACTGTGCAATAACAAATAAGGAAGTAAATATTTATGGAATTCTTTGTTTCCTTCCAATATGCCCTCAAATATATATAAACTATGCCCCAGATATTGCATGAGACATTATTATTATTATATTAAAAATTATTTGTTGCTCACCTGAAACTCAAATTTAACAGGTCACCCTGCATTTAATCTGGTAACCCTATCTCCACTGAAACTGTACTTGTTGAAATCAAGGGGAGTGATATTTAGCTCACTTCCCTGAATTCGTTATACATGTGTTCACATTCTTCTTTGAGTTAATAGAATTCTGCAGCTCCCGCGGGAATAATTAGGTACACTTCTTCCCCCTAATTCTTTAATTTGACAGGATCCTAAGAAATGTAACTTTAGTGACTTTGGGACTTTATGGGATCTTCCATTCTTTCATGTTAGTCAAACCATGAAGTTCTTAAGGAGACTTAAATTTGTATTTGCCTATTTTGCATGGCTTTGCCTAACTCAAGATTGAAACTTACAGTCTTTTTGCTGTTTCCTTTGAGTCAGAAAATACTTCCTCATCGATTATTTTAAATTATTAATTTCTATCCTCATCAATATTGTAAAGTAGTCCATAATACCAATGTGTTTGAATAACAAGAATCAACAGAACTACTTCTCATTCTGGAAGAGATTCCAATGGCCATTCTTTTATTATTAGTTTTACTGTTTATTTTTGAGAGATACAGACAGACAGACAGAGACAGACAGACAGACAGAAGGTGAGTCAGGGAGGGGCAGAGAAGACGCACAGAATCCGAAGCAGGCTCCAGGCTGTCAGCACAGAGCCTGACGTGGGGCTTGAACTTATGACCTTGAGTTCATGACCTGAGGTGAAGTCAGACACATAACCAACTGACTGAGCCACCCAGGTGCCCCTCCAATGGCCATTCTTTTAGAATACTTGATACCAACTTTTTTATTTTTGTTAATCATTGTAGACTCTGGCTTTTTAGACTAAATATATGACAATCAACCTCAGCCAATATTCTCTTTGATGCTCAAATTGTCACTATTTTGGCCAATGTGAACTCATTTTAGGTTGATCCTTATGTCATTTCAATATAACCTCATTAAATATAAAAGCTTTTGGTACAACAAAATTGGCAGGCTCACCTTATTTTTCTCTTTGTAAAACTAGCTATTTCTCCAAGGAACACTGGTGCAGGGTTAAGGGAAAAGAAAAATATTCATCTCGGGGTTCCCGTTATTTCTGGGTAGTTGCTCATGGACAGAAATTTAAAAAGATAGGTATTAAATTTTTCTTATTGTGAAGAAAGGAGTTAATATTCATACTGCCAATCCAGTTTTACTTAAATTCTTAATCCCACAACTATACTCCTTCCTTTACCTTTTACTGGAATACCATCTTCATTCTTTAAAAATGTTTGAGGGGCGCCTGGGTGGCGCAGTCGGTTAAGCATCCGACTTCAGCCAGGTCACAATCTCGCGGTCCGTGAGTTCGAGCCCCGCGTCGGGCTCTGGGCTGATGGCTCAGAGCCTGGAGCCTGTTTCCGATTCTGTGTCTCCCTCTCTCTCTGCCCCTCCCCCCGTTCATGTTCTGTCTCTCTCTGTCCCAAAAATAAATAAACGTTGAAAAAAAAAATTAAAAAAAAAAAATGTTTGAGAGTGCAGGCACCTGTACACACACGCACAGTGAGCAGGGCAGGGGCAGAGAGAGAGGGACAAAGAGAGAAACTCAAGCAGGCTCCCCGCTATCAGCGCAGAGCCCCTGGGGCTCGATCCCGCTCATCTCGAGATCATGACCTGAGTGGAAATCAAGAGTTGGATGCTTAACCGACTGAGCCACTCAGGAGCCCCTAATTTGTTATTATTTAAATAAATGCCATTAAAAATAAAGTACTGGGAAATACTATGAAAAGTATATATAAAAAATTTGAGGGGCACGTGGGTGGCTCAGTCGATTAAGCTTCTGACTCTTGATTTTGACTCAGGTCATGATCTCATGGTCATAGGACCAAGCCCTGTGTCAGGTTCTGTGCTGGGTGTGGAGCCTGATTGAGATTCTCTCTCTCCCTTTCTCTCTGCCCCTCCCCTGCTCGCACTTGCTATCAAAAAAAATTTTTTAGAAATATTCTAACACATGACAGAAAAGGTCCTAAGGTTTTTAACATATAAAGAGCTTTCATAAATCAAGAAGACAAAGACGAACAACTCAACAGAAACAAGACAAAGAATACAAGGAGACATTTCACAAAAAGAAAAGCAACTGGCCAATAAAGATAAGAAAAACACATGTTCACCATCACACATTTTAAAAATTAAAATATTTTCTATTAGCTTGGTATAAATTTAAAGTTTATATATATATACCTTTAACAAGTTATATATTTAAGGTATATAACATGGTAAATTTTGTGTATTTTACAACTTTAAAAAGTTGGAAAAAATGATTGAAATGTGTGTATTGGCTGATATTACAAATGTAGTATTAGAGTCAAAATTGGCTTATTCATTTAAAATCATGTTTTTGTATCATACACTTTATTAATTTTTTTAATGTTTATTTTTAAGAGAGCAATAGAGCGTGAGTGGGGGAGGGGCAGACAGGGGGAGACACAGAATCTGAAGCAGGCTCCCGGCTCTGAGCTGTCAGCAGAGAGACCGATGCAGGGCTTGAATTAATGAACCGTAAGTTCATGACCTGACGTTTAACCAACTGCGCCAGCCACCCAGGTGCCCTTTGTATCATACACTTGAACTGTATTTTAAGTCACTGTAGGTAGACTAGCTGGGGTAAAATTAAGCCATTACATAGAAATGTGGAGACCACTGTGTTATTTCCTATCTCAAGATAGGTATCACCTTTCTCTCTCCTAGTAGTGGACAGTCTCCACCAAAGAGAAGGGCTGCAAGAGCTGCTGCCCTGATTCCGGGCTAGCCCTTAAGAGATTATTCTAGAAGAATGGATAAAGTCACAACGTGTTTCCTGGGATGCACAAAGCTGTCACCTCATCAGCATATATACATTCTATTGGTGTAACTGAGTCCCCTCGATTCATCAGACCACCGTGTTTGGGGAGACAAAGGGTTGGAAGGACTGCTGCCCACAAATGCCAGGGGTAAGACTGCCAGGTAAGATGCAGAATGCCCGGGGAGATTTGAATTTCAGATACACACTGAATAAATTTTTTAGTAGAAGTATGCCCCAAATGTTATTTATCTAGAATCCAAATGTAAGTCCTGTAAGTTTAGCTGTGTGATATGGGGGGTGGTATGCTCACAAGCACCTTCAGACCAAGACAGTCTGAAAGCCCCCTGGTGGCAGTGTTCTTCCTGGCCCACCAGGATTCAACCACTCTCCTAGAGCCAAGCAGGCACTCCACCTAACCACAGGTGGGCACTGAGACTCGAGCAGAGCTCCCGTATTCCCAGTTTCTCCCATTTGTTAGCTTGTTCTGCTCAGTAGATTTGAGCTGTAGTTCCCTACAGAAGCCCATTATTGGCTTTTCTCCCCCCTTCCCTTCCTGCTCCCTCATACCTGGCTTTCTTGAATCACCTCCCTAAATAAACTCTAGGCCTTCAAGTCCTTGTATCAGACTGTTTTAGGGAAATCCAAACTGTTAACAGTCAGTGCTGGAAGTGGCCCTAGAAACCGAGCCATCAGGATGAGACTTTGGGACAGGTCACTCACTGGTCAGATGGTTAGTAAGAGGAGCCTGGTAACGAGTGCAGTAGTGATAACCCTGGCATGCTATACCATGGAATTACCGAGATTCTCACTAGTTCTAGTAAGAGATGAGGTACAGGTAGAAGGGGAAGCATTAGCTTCTGGAATAGTCCCAGAACTTGAACATTACTGGGATAGTGGCAATTATTAGGACCGCGGAGTTTCTCAAGCTTTGAAGAAAGAAAATTATAGGCTTAGTTCAGCCAACTATCACTTCAGGAGAAAATTATAGGCTTAGTTCAGCCAACTATCACTTCAGGGCATGTTGTGGAAGCCAAAGTCACCCATGGGAGGGATCGGTGATCCCATCTGCAGCGAGAGCAGACTGGCCTGAAAACCAGGCACACGGTTTATTGCGAGGGGGTCAGAACTGCAAAGAAAGCTAAATGCAAAACCATGCCAAGTCATTTATGCCAAAATTCTGGGCCCTGATTGGGAAAGATTCAGATCCTGACGCATGGGACATCTGGGTAGGTGTGTCTGAGGACCTCAAACCCCAAATTCCCCAGAACCCTCCAGCCTAACAGACACATCTCCCTTCCCCCCTGCTGTAAGAGAGTAGCCTCTTTGTGCTTGGAGACTGTGCAAAAATCTCACCTGACGACAGTCAGGGAACAGACAGTATGGGCTAGAAGGAATCCTGTCGTATATTATTGACTTGCAGAGTTTAGAAGGAAGTTTCAGAGTCAGATTTTCAGACTACGGTAGAGGCAGAATATATATACACAATCAAAATGCACACGAGGCTGATGAATGTTTCCAGTGATGAAAAAATGTGTCCAGTGTGCAGAAAAAAAAATTAAGCGCAACACAGCCCAAGAGGCAGGTACTCTAGCTGCTCTACCCTGACTTCCCAATACGCACCTTCACAAGCACTGAAAGTTCTAATGACCTCAAATCCAAATTTTCCAAGAGCTACAACCAGGCAGGAACAGTTTCCTCTCTCTAGAATAGTGTTCAATAACCGACATACCATTTATTTCAACAGTCCTGAGGCATTACAAGATGTTACAAGTTTATTCCAAATCAGATTAAATTGTGCTCAGGTGGCTCAATTCTTTACAAATCATACTTCTTGAATATATGTTAAAACAGTTAAACAGTTTCAGTGTTTCTTCCTTAATTATATTGGATATACTCAGTTTAACTATAGAAAAGGCAATGCCGGCCTGGTTCAGGAGACCCAAAGTGTGGTGGGGGACCCCGTCCCAGCGAGCTGGCCAGTGGGCAGTGAGTACCCTGATGCCCTCCAGGACCTCCTCCTTCCCACTGTGCCAACACCCAAGCACTCATTCCTCAGGCACCCTTGACGTTGAGTGAAACAAAATCTACCACTAGAGTTTATAGCGCAATTACTAGGCTTCTCCCTAGGATCCGTATGCTAAAACTTGAAAAATCAAAAACCACTCAGAGAGCATGCTCAACACTTAAAGCACTTCTCCCTCTCCAGTGTGGACCCTCTGATGTTTGGAAAGATTGGACTTACTACAGAAGGTTTTTCCACAATGATTACACCAATAGGGCTTCTCCCCAGTATGGATTCTATGATGTTTATTAAAATTTGAGCTGTGGTTGAAGGCCTTCCCACACTCCTTACATTTATATGGCTTCTCTCCAGTGTGGAGTCTCTGGTGTGAACTAAGACCCGCGTGCTGACTAAAGCTCTTCCCGCACTCGTTACACTGGTAAGGTTTCTCCCCAGTGTGTATCCGGTAGTGTCGAATGAGGCTGCCTTTACCACTGAAAGCTTTCCCACAATCTTTACACTGATATGGTGCCTCTTCAGTGTGCATTCGCTGATGTTTAAGGAGGTCTGAGCTCTGACCAAAGGCTTTCCCACACTTACAGTCATAGGGCCGGTCCACCAAGTGTGTTCTGTAATGAAGGGTGAGGTTTGAACTGTGGCTGAAAGCTTTCCCACATTTGGTGCACACATATGGTTTCTCCCCAGTG
Source organism: Herpailurus yagouaroundi (assembly GCF_014898765.1). Lineage (NCBI taxonomy): Eukaryota > Metazoa > Chordata > Mammalia > Carnivora > Felidae > Herpailurus > Herpailurus yagouaroundi. Next base: position 7,046,041 of record NW_024412447.1, on the reverse strand, counting down.
TGTGTTCTCCGGTGTTTAGTAAGATTTGAGCTATTACTAAAGGCCTTTCCACACTCGGCACAAATGTAACGCCTCTCTCCTGGGGTAGGTTTAGCGGGAATCAATTCTCTGCCTTTCTTAGAACCTTTGTCTAGGAGAGGAGTTTTTGTTCCTCTTTCCTTTTCAAGGTTTACCCACTGCCTTTCTAACCTGGACTCACATTTACTGGCAATAATCACAGGAATAATATCCCTTTTGAATTCTTGAGATTCTTCAGAACTTTTCTGCTTCTCTGTCGATTCCTCATTCTGGGTGTTCGATTTATGATCTGAAACAATAAGTAGAAAAAGAACATGTCAGTTGTGTTGTGTTCTGAGAAGCAACTGTTAAAGGAAAAATTGAAATGTCAGATGATGTGGATGGGTTTTAAGGGGTGACCAAGTATCACTCTGTGAGAGGTCACAGTATCACAGATACACAAAGTCACCATCAGATCTAGTATACGGTACCAGGCTTTCACACAAGGCCACGACTAGTAGTTGTTAGGATATAACGAGTACACAGCCTCCTCTGCCAGGAGAAGATCTTCACAAAAAGAGGGCAGTAAGGCAAAAACCAGGCTGCTGAGACAGCAACGAAGGAGATGGTGATGCCCAGGCGGAAAGAAACAAGTAAGAAGTATTACTGAATGGTTGAAGTTGACTAAGGAAAATAAAAAGGGTAATAAAGGAGACCAGGCTAGTGGCAAACTCACCTTCTCACAGAAGTGGAAAAGCAACAAAAGAGGACATTCGGTCCATATTCGATCATTCTAGTCCCAGATCATTCTTCTTTTTTTTTTTTTTTTAAATTTTTTTTTTCAACGTTTATTTATTTTTGGGACAGAGAGAGACAGAGCATGAACGGGGGAGGGACGGAGAGAGAGGGAGACACGGAATCGGAAACAGGCTCCAGGCTCTGAGCCATCAGCCCAGAGCCCGACGCGGGGCTCGAACTCACGGACCGCGAGATCGTGACCTGGCTGAAGTCGGACGCTTAACTGACTGCGCCACCTATTTATATTAAATAGGCGCCCCTATTTAAATGAAAGTGCTAACCTGCCATTAGAGTTTGACTCTCATCATGTAACCTACAGTGGCTATGTCTTACAATTCTTTTAGTTCTAAAGTTAATACTCCTGAAATTATATTGAAGCAATATATCTTCTTTAGAGCACTGCACTAGGCAGCAACACTTACAAGTCCATCTAATCTGTCCACATACATGGAAAAGGGGACTAAGAGAAATCCACACTGAACCACGGGCTCCCTGTGAGAACTGTCAGCCCTCCGTGAGTACAAGAGCCTCAATCAACAAGGTACTTTCCTCTCAGCCCCTTCCCTGGTCCCTGGCTCTCTCTCTCCACTCAACCCATCTATTTCCTTCCACGTTCACCCCCTACTTCCTGTCTGCTGGGGACCCCAGCAGCAGTAGATAAAAGTCCCTTTCATTCTCTGTGATGAGCAGTCACACTTGGCTACATGTACAGATTTTCCCTAAAGTTGCCATGTACTATGTGTGGGAAATAAGTAACTAATACATAAGCTAAAAAAAAATTTTTTAAGTTTATTTACTTATTTTGAGAGAGGGGCAGAGAGAGAGAGGGAAAGAATCCCAAGCAAGCTCCATGCTGTTAGCACAGAGCCTGATGCAGGGCTCGATCTCATGAAGTGTGAGACCATGACCTGAGCTGAAATCAAGAGTCAGATGCTTAACCAAATGAGCCACCCACGTGCCTCTAAGCTAAAAATTTTAAATAGCCTTATGAACTGGAAGCTGAAAAGAATTTACTAGGGACCATTTCTGCATAATCCAATGCTCATGTTAACAGGTTCACCCAATTATTAACAATATTAACAAATAAACAAGCATCATCTCTTACTGGTCATTCAACCTGTCACACCTCTGTGAACAGTCTCCTTTTTTACATTTTTAAAATGTGTATTTATTTTGAAAGAGAGAGAGAGAGAGGGAGGGAGAGAGGGAGAGAAAGCACTACTGGGGAGAGGCAGAGAGAGAGAAAATCCCAAGCAGGCTCCTCACTGCCACCACAGAGTCCAACGTGGGGCCTGATCCCATGAATCATGAAATCATGACCTGAGCTAAAATCAAGAGTGGGGAATGGACTGAGCCACCCAGGGGCCCCGAACAGTCCCTTTTTTAAACTCACTTCAACCCACCCTTTCAAGAGAAGAGGATGTCATGTTCCCTTGCTAGGACTCTGGCTGAGATGCACCTAGGGATGAAAGGCACTCAGGCACTCATTCTGCCTCCGCAGCCAGACCAGGCAAGTCAGTCTAGGGCACTGCCTTGCAACCGGGAATTAGAATTATTCTGTTTCTTTCACCCCAAAGGCCCGGGGCACCAAGCAGGTGGCATGACAGACAGCCCCTACCTTGACTCTGTTTCAGCTCTGGAGTGAAATCCTGCTCTTCCCCAGTCTCCTGAATGTACAAGGGCTCCCAAGCTTCGCATCTGTGACTGGTCTCCACAGACTGGGGCTGCACACTGCTTGGAAACTTTGCCGTTCCTGAAGAGGACCTCTTCTCCCACATCTGTTTCTGCTCACTTGGAGGCGGTGAGGCCTAGAGACAATGAGGAATGATGGAGTTTATGCACAGCTCACCTTGGAACTACAATGGGTCTGAACTACCCAGGTCCACTTAAACACGCATCTCTTTTTTGAGACATACAATACAGTAAATGTGTCTCTTATGATTTTAAGGCTTTCCTTTCTCTAGCTTACTTTATTACAAGAATGTAGTATAGAATACATATAACATACAAAGTAAGTGTTAATTGACTATGTTATTGGTAAGGTTTCTGGTCAACAGTAGACTATTTAGAAGTTTCAGGGGAATCCAAAGTTATATTGGGATCCTCAAATGCACATGTCCTGGGGAGGCGGGGCTGACACCCCTAACCTCTGTGTGGTTCAAGGGTCAACTGCAGAATGAAAGAACACCAGGAGAGCTAATGTACAACCTCTAAGGGAAAAAAAAAGGAAACCCATCCATCTCATTCAACTCCCATAGCTAAAGATCAATACTGGACGGTAGAAGAAATACAGGAGGAAACACAGTGTAAGTCAGCAGAAACTTCCATTCAGCTACTCTCATTGGATGGACAAACCCAGCCTGCCCCGAATGCTATGCTCTCAATCTCATAGCAGAAAAGGTCTCCCCAGCCTACCTGCTGCCCTGGCTCGTCCAGTTCTCGCTCCAGATCTTCTAGGAGAGTGACGGCCTCTTCAGCGCTCTCCGGGCAGTGCTCCTGCACCCAGGCCTGGAGCTCCTGGGGCAGGATGCTCAGGAACTGCTCCAGCACCAGCAGCTCCAGGATCTGCTCCTTGGTGTGGATCTCGGGCCTCAGCCACTCACAGCAGAGCACCCGGAGCTGGCTCAGGGCCTCCCGGGGGCCAGGTGTGTCATGGTACCCAAACTGCCGGAAGCGCTGGCGGAACACCTCCAGGCTAGGAAGGCACTTCCCTTCCTCTTCCTCATCTTTAACCACCACAGGCCCCCTCTCCCGCGGAGGCCGAGGAATCCGAACTGCAGCCATGCCTAAAACCTTGGTCATCACACAGATTCCAGAAACAGCCTCACTACGGATGGGACTATGTGGAGCAGGAATAGTGGTTCCTTTGGGTTTCTGGATCTTTAGGGCTACACGTTAAACCTGAGAAAATACGGTTACCATAAATTACAAAAAGAAAAAAAGGATGCTTTTTAGGTCTTTACAGCCACACTGTCAGCACAACAAATTGTGGAAATTGTGGCCACCACAGAACTATCACATAAAAATAATTGTCCAAAATCATTCAAGAGTCAGCTCAGGATATCCTACTTCAATTTTACTGTCTCCACTCTGATAAAACGTACACTATGGCATAATTTTAAAATTAAATTTATTATTTTTAAAAATTTCAATTTGTACATAATTTTTTTTTAATTTGAGAGAGAGAGAGAGAGAGAGAGAGAGAGAGAGAGAGAGAGAGAGAGAGAGAGACACTGAACACAGTGGGGAGAGGAACAGAGGGAGAGAGAATCTCAAGCAGGCTCAATGCTCAGTGTGGAGCCCAATGTGGGGCTGGATCCCACAACACTGGGATCATATGTTAGCTCAGCTGAGATCAACAGTGGGATGTTCAACCAACTGAGCCACCCAGGGACCCCTAAAATTAAATTTAAATTAACTTTGCTCTAAAACCTGTTTCAGAATCTTACAACTCCTGAGACTTCAACAGGATACCTACAGGCCAACTGCAGCCTGTCTAAATCCAAGACTTTGAGATTCAACATTAAAAATTTGTTAGTCAAGGGCACCTAGCTGGCTCAGCCGGTGGAGCATGTGACTCTTGGTCTCAGGGTCATGACTTCGGGCCCCATGTTGGGCGTAGAGCCTACTTAAAAAAGACAAGTGAATGACAAATTAAACTAAAAGTAACCTATATTCTTACAGAGGTATTTATTTTGATGAGATATGTATTGTTGAGAATAGGTAAAAATTAAGTCATAGCAAATGATACCAAAAAATGCTTAAAGTATTTTTCTTTTAAATACTAAATATTCTAATTATCTGTCAGTCGATACATTAGAACACCAAAAACATCTGTAGTAAATGTAATTACTTCTTTTTCCCCCACTTGCCCAAAAAATGAAGTCCCTTCACTCAACATGGACTTGAATACCTGCCACGGGCTTTGAGCTGGGACTGCAGTGATGAGTAAGACAGATGTGCTCTCACCCCCACAGGGCTTTCAAGTCTGTGGGGGAGACGGAAAGTATAGGAGTAAACAGACAACAGAATCAGACTATACAATTAGTGGCATTCATGAAGTATACTCTGAAAGAAACCTGCATGAATTAACCTTACATGCTTGTGACTGGCCTTCCTAAGCATGTTTCCAAACTTTAGGCAGCATCTGTCAGGTCACGTAGACGTCCCATTCCAGGTTTGGACAACTGAGAGCAGGACAACTCCAGCAGTCTCAGTGAAGAGCCAAACGGATAAAAATCTACACAGGTTTTCGTTACATGAAATGATAATGGTAACAAGGAGAGAGACCATAGAAAGGATGTACAAATAGCTCGCAGAAGATGAGAACATAGAGGCGTCAAAGATAACCTAAATCTAAGGCATTTGAAAACTTCGGTATGAAAAAAATAAAAACGAAAATAAAAACTTGAGTATGCTGATGGCTGACATGCACATCCACCTCTGGCCTGATGTCACTCTAAGTGGCAAGTCTCACATACATCCCCATAATCACAACAAAGGAAAAAGGATAAAACACAAACAGTGATATTGCTGGGTTATAGATGAATTCAATTTTTAAAATTCTTTTCTTCATTTTCTAAATTTTCTACAATGGGTATTATTACTTTTATATCAGAAAACCTTTAAGGACAAACCAAATTGGTTTTACTACTAATCCAACAACTTCATGGACTTCCAAACAAACAAACAAACAAACAAAAAAGCAATCACAGACCACGCAGAACGCCCCCAACAAATGCACATCTATGTTAACAGCTTTTGTTTTTTTAAGTTTTTTATTTTACTAATCCCTACCCCCAACGTGGGGCTCGAACTCATAACCCTGAGATCAAGTTGCACGCTCCAGCTAAGTCAGCCAGGTGTCCCTAGTATGTTACTGAAGTATTACTTTCACACATTTAATGAACACACATTAAAAACATACATTTTCTATGACTGCTCTCCACTGATTTTTGTGACCAATTCTGATAATTTTATTTTTTATTTATGTTTAATTCTAGTAATTCTAAAAAATATAAAATGGGATCCTACAACTAGAACCTCAATATATAACTTTTCATGAAAATTTCAATAATTATCAGCTACTAATTAGTTGAGACTTCTAGGGATGCCGGTACTTGGGATTCCTCTCCACTGTACCCCAAATCTGAAGCATCCTAGGAGATATCAACAGGCGTCTTGACAGGGTGGACCCAAATCAGCAGCACGTACTCCCTCACGCTGCTCTGCACACCCAATACACTTCTGGAGCTCCCAAGTTCAGAATAACTTGAAAAAAGCCAGGAGAGAAGCACACCATCTAGTTTCCTAAATAAAGGCACTAACACAAAAGGCTAAAATGACCTTAAAATAACAGATGGAATAGTGCTGGGAGCATTCATTTGAAATGCTTAAAAGTAGATCTCTGCAGTGCTGAAATACCTTCTCATAACTGGTTACAAAATTTCACACTCCACTCACAGAAGTGCATACCTAGAATAGGAAAGACACTGGAATCTGTTTGGGTTGCTCAGCTTCTGGGATCAAGCCTGGGAAACTCAGCAAGGCACAAGGGAGGAATTACTTAGCACAGGTGGCATTCAACAGGAAGTGACCTGTATCAGATTCATGTGGATCTGTTCCCAGAATGGCATATCCAATCTCACAGATCACATAACTACCTCTGCAAAGCATGTACATAGTCACATTTAAAGAAAAAAAAGGTGGAGTGCCTAGTTGGCTCAGCCGGTAGAGCATGCGACTCTTGACCTCGGGGTTGTGAGCTCGAGACCTACATTGTATGTGGAGATTATGTTAAAAACAAAAAAAAATTCTTAAGAAGAAAAAGTTTCCCTTGGATGCTGCCCACAACTCAAATCCGTGTCTTTGCAAGACCTCAAATGAGTGGAGGGATAGGCGCTTGGACCACTTCATCCCTGCTGCATTCATTCTCCCCAGAGATTTCACCCAGTCACATGGCTCTAATTACCATCCACGTACTCCCAACCACCAATTAATCTCCAGCCCAGAGCTCTCTTTTGAACTCTAGACTCATGTGACCAACTACGTACTTGACGGTTAATGGCGACTCCATCATCCTGTTTTCTTGGAACAAAAAACCTGGTTATCCCAGACTCCTTCTCATTCTACATATAATTCATAAGCGAATCCTGTGAGCTCTACGTCCAAAAGATCCAATGTTCAACCAATTCGCACTACCTCCAGTACTGCATCCCAGCCCCTCCCCTACTTGCCTGGAATATTGCAAGAGCCTCCTAAGTGCTTCCACCCCTGCCCCTGGGTCTAGTGCCAACAAGCAGCCAGAGCAACCCTGTTAACATACAAGTCAGGTCATACCATTCTTCTGCTCATGCCTTTCGAGGCAGTGTCTCCTAGAGTAAAGGGCAAGGTCATCACAATGGCCAGCAAGGCCTCATGAGGTCTCAGCTCTGTTGCCCGTCTGACTTCGTCTTCTACTTCTCTCTTGTTCATTGACCCCAACCACATTGTCCCTTGAACACGTGAGGCAAGCTTCCCCCCTCAGAGCATGGCGTTCCCTCTGCGGAATGCTTCCTCCAGATTATATATGGCTGGCTCCTTCAGGTCTGTATATGTTCTCGCCAAGGCATCCCTGACCCCATATTTTAAACTGCACACAGCTCTTGCTCATCCCAGAACTCCTTATGCTAATTTACTCTCTTCCACATCACTTACCTCCATACATATACTATATATTTTACCTTTTTTTTTTTTTAAACCGCCTGTTTCCTTCTTGGATACCAACTCCTGAGGGCAGAGACTTTCATCCGTTTTCTTCACTGCTATATTCCAAACATCTACAATACACCTGGTATTTTGCAGGTACTCAAATATCTGTGGGAAGAATGAATGTGATATATGGATCTTTGGGTGTACTCATGGAATAAAAGCTGTAAAATCAGGCTTAAAAAATATATCAGTACAGGGGTGCCTGGGTGGCTTAGTCAGTTAAGTGTCTCACTTCGGCTCAGGTCATAATCTCACCATTCATGAGTTCGAGCCCTGTGTCGGGCTCTGTGCTGACAGCTGAGAGCCTGGAGCCTGCTTCAGATTCTTTATCTCCCCCCCACCCCCGCCCCCCTCCCCCGCCGTCCCTCCCCTGCTTGCACTGTCTCTCTCTCTCTCTCTCTCTCTCTCTCTCAAAAATAAATAAACAGGGGTGCCTGGGTGGCTCAGTCGGTTGAGCGACCAACTTCGGCTCAGGTCATGATCTCACGGTCCGTGAGTTCGAGCCCCGCGTTGGGCTCTGTGCTGACAGCTCAGAGCCTGGAGCCTGCTCCTGATTCTGTGTCTCCCTCTCTCTCTGCCCCTCCCCCACTCATGCTCTGTCTCCCTCTCTCTCAGAAATAAACATTAAAAATAAATTAAAAATAAATAAACATTAAAATTTTTTTTTAATTATCAGTACAAATTTAGGCTAAAAAAATATGGCAGCATCAACTCATACTTAGTTTACAGATACAGGTGAATACAGAATTAGTGTGTGTACACAAGTTAGTATGCAGACATTGATTTCCTAGTTCTGTCTGCCGTGAAGGTTTAGAAGCAATGACATCCTGCAATTAGCATACCCAGAGCCCAGATCTTGGTTTCTCCAATAAAAAGAACTAGAAAATGGAAAAATGGCTGATTCTAGGTTGGGGAGCATACAAAATGAGCCTGGAGCATCCTATAGTGACACAAAGTTAAAAAACAAAACAATGGGGCATGTTAAAGGGACACAGGAGCCAACTTGGGGGCGGGGGGAAGCTCTCAATAGCTACAACTAAAACAATCTGAGCAACAAAATACAGTAGTGGATTATAACCTGAAATGTGAAATAAGTATCTGTGAATCCATACAATGTTAAAAAAAAAAAAAGGTGACTGAATAAACAGAGAAGAGACAAACCTCCCACCCAGAATTATGCCAATTTATGTATGTAGATACTCCTGTCAAGAAGGGAGACTTAACTCTTCACCCCCTGAGTGTGGGCTGCACTTAGGGACTTGCTTCCGCGAGAAAAATATGGAAAGGGGCTGAAGGGAAGTACTACCATGCAGGCAAACACTAGCTCAGTCGGATCACCAAGGTTAACATCACCAGTGGTAAGTGCACCTGAAAATGATGACAAGGGCACATCACCTCTGTGGCCTTCCTCCTCCAAATCTGGATTGAGGGACTTTCTATAAAACACCTGACCTGTACTTCTCAAAACTGTCAAGATCATTAAAAACGAGGAAAGCCTGAGAAATTGTCACTGACCAGAGGACATTAAGTAGACTTGAAGGCTAATATAATGCGGTACCCTAGATGGGATCCTGGAACAGAAAAAGGACATTAGGGAAAAACTAGTGACCTTCAAATAAAGTGCGGAGCTTAATTAATAGTAATATATCAGTGTTGGTTCCTTAGTTGTGACAAATGTACCCAGTAATGCAAGGGGTTAACAATAACTGGAGAAAAGGTATATGGGAATTCTGTACTATACTATCTTTGAGCTTTTCTATAGATCTAAAACTATTCTAAAAACATTTAAGGGACACCTGGCTGGCTCAGTCAGTGCAGCATGTGACTCTTGATCTTGGGGTTGTGAGTTCAAGCCCCATGATGGGTATAGAGATTACTTAAAAATAAAATAAAACATTTAAATTAAAAATATGGGGGGGGGGGAAGAAGCACAGCTGTTAACTTTAATACTCATGATGTTGAAGCAGACCATTCTTAGATACTTTTAAAAAGTTATGAAGCCTTTTTATGATTTCTTTTTAAAAGGTACCTGCTTTGTCTCTAGGAACAATAATTAATGTCTGACTCTCATTCAACAATTATTAGAATATTGGCATAATGAAATAAAGTTTCTAGCAGATCTATTTTAAACCTATCACAAAGCTTACTTTTACTTTTATCAAACTGTCACAGACTTTTGAGTCTGGAGCTCTCTCTTGTCCAGCAAGAGAGCAGACACAGAAATGAATACGAGAGGCTAATGTCAGGGAGGAGACAAGAGCCCAGAACAGGGGTTTCACCTCTGTATTTATTGAGCTCTCAAAATTTTACATATGTGGTAAACGTGCGGAAGGAAATGATCAGATAGTGGCCATTAACTTGTGTAAGAAGCAAAGGGTTTGGGGGGCAAGCTGCGTTTTGAAGTTGAGATCAAAGCACAATGATATACTGGCAGCAGATGGAAAATGTTTTTCTGTAGGTGATTTAGCCAATTAGCTGTTATCTCCAAAGTTTAAGATTGCTTGAGCTTGCAACCTCAGGGTTAACAAGGCACTCTTCAGCACAGCTAACTTTAGACTCTTTCACCCAGGGCTTTCTGCCTCTATGCTTTGTCTTACTTAATGACTGGCTTTGGGCACTTTCCCCCTCTGGTGGCTTTCCACCCTAAGCCTTGCTAACCCATTGGTGCAAGCATAGAGAATTCTTAAACTTATTCCCCACATCAAACACTTTTGACTAGTTGATGTTACAACAGTCTTTTCCTCCTTTGAAATTGCACAGGCCATTTTCCAGTTTGGCAATTCCAATTCCACAGGCTCAAAGGCTACCAGCAGAGGTGTGTTTGTGTGTTTGTTTAAAGAAAAATCGAGGGGCACTTGGCTGGCTCAGTAGGAAGAGGGTCTCGGGGATGTGAGTTTGAGCCCCATGATGGGTGTAGAGCTTACCTTAAAAAAATTTTTTTTAACAGGAGAACATGAAATTTAGTGGGTTTTTTTGTTTTTTGGTTTTTTTTTTTTTAACATTTATTTATTTTTGAGACAGAGAGAGAGAGACAGAGCATGAACGGGGGAGGGTCAGAGAGAGGGAGACACAGAATCTAAAACAGGCTCCAGGCTCTGAGCTGTCGGCACAGAGCCCGATGCGGGGCTTGAACTCACGGACCGTGAGATCATGACCTGAGCCGAAGTTGGCCGCTTAACTGACTGAGCCACCCAGGTGCCCCCATCAAATTTAGTTTTGTGTGTACAGGGAATCCACATAGATATGAAATCCCAAAGGCAGTGAGGCAACATGGAGCCTTAAATAACAACCTGAGCTAAGGAAAGGGGTCTGAGGATACAAAGATGAGGAAGACCAAAAGAGAGGTGAGAGGAGATGTTAGGAAAACAAACGGTGCCCTATTATGCAGGTTTCTTAGGTAAAACGCAATCTCATTAATAGCTCTCTTCCTGGTGTAGGCAGGCACTTGAGGGGGAAGGTAAAGAGCCTTTCCTGAATCTGCTGGGTTTCAATTGCTTTTAACTCAAAATAATGTTTGTGCTAAAGTTAAAGTGCCCCATCTTGCGGCAGCCTGCCCTTGACCTCTGACGATGCCTCCTCTAAAAATCAAGTTTCACACATTAAAAGTCTAGTACCAGCAGAGGTTTAGAATACAGATCTGCACATATGACCCTGCTCTTAACAACCATTTTATTAACTTCTCTGTATGGCAGACAAAAGTCACAACCTGGCCTCTGCCTCTTCATTCTGTCTCATTGCTTTCCTGCTCATTCCCAATGCACTGATAATGCCCAATTCTCAGACAAACTTCTTTTTGTCTTTCAAATCTCAGCTTAGTAATAAATCCATGAAAAGATGCTTAACCTTATTTACAACAGAAGAAATGGAAATTAAAGCTGCAATGAAATGCTTCCATCTATTGGACTGGCAAAGACTTTTTAAAAACCTGGTAATGCTCTGTTGTAATTTTTTTTTTCCCTTGAGCAAAGCCAGTTATTTCACATTTGGTCATGCTGAGTTTGCCTAAAGTTTCATCTCGGGATGCCCTCCAGGTCATGGCTTCTGAATTTTTCTTTTTAATTAATTAATTTATTTATTTATTATAAACTCTATGCCTGCGTATCTATCTATCTATCTATCTATCTATCTATCTATCTATCTATGTATCATAAGCTCTATGCCCAACGTGGGGATTGAACTCACAACCCTGAGATCAAGAGTCCTGTGCTACAGTGGCTGAGCCAGCCAGGTGCTCTGGCTTCTGAGTTTTTCTTAATACAGTATTTATAAAATTAAAAAAAGCATGTGGGTAGAAAAGAGGAGGTTTCATTACTAATTCAGATTGTCTTCAACCACAGTGAACTACTTTCTTTAGACTATCTAGAATGTGTAGCACAAGAGGCTCATCAAGCAAAAGTTTATGGTCTACTATAACCAGAAGGGAACTGTTCTTGTTCCCAGGTGTTTTTTTCCCCCTCTTTTATGCCAATTTCCCAAAACTTATACTCTCTTATAGAAGTGCCCCAAACCCATTCCGGAACAAGATGAGGCATAAATAAACCAAATTAAAATAGATGATAACAATTTAATGGTACTTACCAACTATTGCTAGAATGCTTTTAACACACACATTGTGTACCTGAAAACTCGCAGGCAGGCAAATATGGTTAATTCTTGAGGCATGGAATTCTACTGTACAGTACTTAACTTTCTGCATAGCAGCTCCCCAATCGCTGAAAACAATTGCTTTGCCTCTTGACTCTTTCCTTCACAGTTCTTTCAACTCTTCCTTTATATTACATAGGTTTCCAAGGACCTCACCCACCAGATCGCCTTCCTCTCGAGAAACTATTTATAAATGGTAACCTAGAAATGTGTTTCCAAACTCGAGCAGATCCTTACTGTGTATGTGCTTTCTAATCTGAACAAAGCCCAACGGAACTATTCCCTCTCTTGGATCAATAGCTACCCGGGACTTCTAATGAGGCTCGGTTTCCCACCGCAGGTCCCCAAACCCCTCAGACATGTTCTCATCAATTAGCCCCGAGTTCGGACTTCCTGTTAAGAGCAAGGAAAAAAAGAGAAGGCAGCCCGGGTCCGACGGACTAAGGGCCCGTCTCAGGGAGAGCACAGAAAATCTGCTCTGGAACGCGAAAGAAGCAGTTTATCTGAGAAACCGCCGGGGAGGGCAGGAAAAGGCGAGGACGAGCCTCCACCAGCTTAGCTGGGTAGGAGCACGGAGCTCCTCCCCACAGCCCTCCCAGGACCGGTCTGGGGGGTTCTCCAGAGGCCACAGCTGCTCAACCCCTCTTCCCTCTCCCAACCCTTTCACCCAAGGTTCCCTCTCCCGCAGTTACGCGAACCAGGAATCCAAAGACTCACCGGATTTGGGGCCGCTCGAAGCGCTGGTGCCTCGACGCACCCCGCGGCCGGCGCAGCCGGAAGTTCGTCAGAACCCCGCCCCCCGCGGGAGTTGTCAGGGGCCGTAGCGGTCCCTCTAGGACCGGGGGGAGGTCGTCTCTGCCTCTCGGTGTCTTGGTTAGTCGGGGGTTTTGGCGTCTTGGGGACGGGCGAGGTCGCTCCACTACGTGAACTAGCAGGAACCTCGTTCCCCAGCCGCCACTCCCCGCCCCCCCCCCTACCTTTTAAACCAAGGAAGTGCCTGCCAGGTGACGGCTTCGCGGGTTCTCGCACCCAATCTCCGTAGTCCCGGTCCAGGGAGAGGCGCGGGCTCGGCGCAGCGACCTCGGTCCCTTCGTGGACTTCAGAACCCGTTCGCCCGAGACCTGAGCCCGTCGTCTCGTGAGAACGCGGCCCACGTTTATGGACACGGAGCCGCACGCTTGGCCCACGAAGTCAGAGATTCAGTGATCAATCTCGGACCTGGGTCACGGTGGCATCAATCTAAGTCGCCGTGCCTTTGGGGCTTTTGCGGATTCTAAGTTTCCTGAGCAGAAATCTCGGAGGTTGCCCTCTAAGTGCTCCTGATGCTGCAGGACTGGTTAAAGAAGTTTCTGCCTACCTTTTTCTCCCGCTGCTCCTGCAGATTTCAGGCTTGATTCTCAATGTTTCTTTCGGCACCCCCTTCCCAGCCCCCATTGATTTTGCTTTTGCCTGATTCCTCAAAAGGTACACATACTGAAGGACAGCAACATCCCTGAACACGAAATCCCTGATTAAATGCACCATAACTTCACAGAAACATGACAGCGTTTCCCCCTATTTTTCTAGGATCATTAAAAAATTTTAATTTTCAAAGACAAAAGTAGAGAGGATGACAGTGGGCCTTCATGTACCAACTGGCCAGTGTCAACAGTTATCCCATGGTCAGTCTTGTTTCATTCATTCCTTCCCACATGCATTGGTCAGACATCTAAGATGGGTGGGTTCTCGACACCACCTGTTACAGGCACCAAAAGCCAATGGTCATCTAGAAATGAACAAATCGGAGGGTGTGAGGTCTGAACACCATACCTAATTTGACCAGAGAGAATCTGAAGAATTTTTCCTTCCTTTACTTTAGGTAGGAGAAGAGGAGGGGAGAATGAGGGACAAAGTAGTCGTAGTTTTCAAATACAAAGAGTTGTCATTTCCAAAAGAAATTTGTCTTAGGGGACCCCGGAATTCAGTACTAAGATCAATGAATGGAAATGATAGAAAAGTTCAATGTAAGGATGGCCACTTCCTGTATCATCCTGTGCTGTTTTGAAGAGGTGGGGGAGCCCCTAGGAATGTGGAGAACACCTTTAATATCTTCATACAGCTTGCTCCATACTCCTGTTAGTTTTTCCCTTAATGTCAAACCCTTTCACAACATTTACCATTACCATCCCTTCCATACACCTCCTTAGAGTACTTACTATGGGCAAGGTACTGTTAAGCACTTGGTTTCACTTCTTTATTGCTGCATTAAAAACTACTTCAAAACTTAGTGACTTAACACAACAGTTATCATTTCTCATTTGATCTCACAAATCTGTGAATTGGCTGGGTTCTTCTGCTTCCTGTGGTGTCCTAAGGGACTGGGATGGCTGGTGGTTGGGGCTGGCCCACAGGCTGGAAGCTCAGCTGGGATGTTGGCCTGGGGGTTCTGTGCTCCTCCATGTGAGTGTCTCCGCATGGCTGCTCGGGCTTCCTCATGACATGACTGCTGGCTTCCCCAAGAGGAGCATTTTAAGAAGTCAGGGTGGAACTTGCAGGTGTTTAGAGCCCAGCCTTGGAAGTTACACAGCATCGTTTCTACCATATTAGATTGTTTAAACAGGCCACTGTGTGCAGGGGCACCTGGGTGGCTCAGTCGGTTGTGTCTGACTTTGGCTCAGGCCATAATCTTGCAGTTTGTGAGTTCAAGCCCCACATAAGTCTCTGTGATGACAGCTCAGAGCTTGGAGCCTGCTTCAGATTTTGTGTCTCCCTCTCTCTCTGCCCCTCCTCTGTTTTCTCTCTCTCTCTCTCTCTCAAAAATAAATAAGTCATTTAAAAAAATTAAACAGGCCACTGGGCCAGATTCAAGGGGAAGAAGACAGACTTTATTCCTTGGTGAAAGAAATTTCTCTATTTCATTTTGAAAGAGTATGTGGGATGGGATATAATGTGACTATTTTGGGGAACAATCTACTATACACATTTATCTTCATTATATCAATCCTATGAAATATTATAGACCTGAGAATACTTATCCCTGTGAAATATTGAAATCTCTGTTTTACAGATCAGGAAACTGGGGCTCAGAAAAGTAAGTACCTTGACCAGTGTCATACAAGTGATCTGCTGGAAAGTCAAGATTCACACTTGGCTCTTTTCTCCAAAGCCTGTGCTTTTAAATATTCTACTGCCTCTGAATTAGACTGGAGGAATAAGAGATGGTTGAAGGGAACAGAATCACTAAAGGAAAACCAGGAAACCTGCACAATTCCATGAGCCACATGCATGTTGATGTCTTGGTCGTGCTCAATCCAGTCTCTTAGTCAAAAGGATCTTTGCCTAGCCATGCAACCAGTGAGCTGTGATGTTGGGGCCTGAAGGAAATCCTTCCAATTCCAAGCCTGTTGCTCTGTCTAAAGCAAAGGGGCCCAGAGTTGGAAAATATTAATGCCAAAATAGACCTTAAGGATAATCTGGTTATGCTCTTGTTTTCAGATGAAGAAACTAATGCTGGGGCACCTGGGTGGCTCAGTCAGCTAAGTGTCTGACTTTGGCTCAGGTCATGATCTCACAGTTTATGACTTTGAGCCCCGCATCAGGCTCTGCACTGACAGCTTGGAGCCTGGAGCCTGCTTTGGATTCTTTATCTCCCTCTATAAACGTTAAAAAAAAAACAAAAAAAAAACACCAAAAACAAAACAAAACACCAATGCCTGGAGAAATCATATCCAAGCCACACTAGTGAGCTAGTTGTTAGTGGAGCTGAGAGTAGAATACAGATTCTCTAATTCAATGCTGTGTCTTTACTATATCTCAAAAGTTTTTTTTTAAATGTTTATTATTAATCTCTCTCTCTCCTTTTTGAGAGAGAGGGTGAGTGGGGGAGTGGCAGAGAGAGAGGGGGACAGAGGATCCAAAGCATGCTCTGTGCTGACAGCGGTGCGCCCAATGCAGGGCTCGAACTCATGAACGATGAGATCATGACCCAAGCAGAAGTCGGATGCTCAACCAACTGAGCCACCCAGGTGCCCCTATCTCAACAGGTTTTTAAAAACAGCATTAGGATGATAGAGCTGCCTGGGTGGCTCAGTAAGTTAAGTGTCTGACTCTTGATCTTGGCTCAGGTCATGATCTCATGGTTCATGAGAGCAAGCCCAAGTTGGGCTTTGGACTGACTTAAGCCTGCTTGGGATTCTCTCTCTTTCCTTCTTTATGTCCCTCTCTGACACACACGTACTCTGTCTCTCTCAAACTAAACTTAAAAAAAATTTTTTTTTTTAAAGCATTAGGAAGATCAACAGGCTATCCATGCAAATCATACTTTATTAAAGCAAATTAACTTAGGGTGAGTCATTATTTTCTTCCATTAAAATAACTATAGCACAACCACAAGAGAGCAAAGGAAAAGTTAGCCAACTTGACTGGTGGCTCACTGTGGTGTGTCACCTGCATTTCCTCTTCAGAACAGTTTTGATTTCCAAGAACCTCATACTTTTCCAGTGAATTCATTTGACAAATACCAAGAATGTGTCGGCCATTGTATTAAAGCACAAGGAAAAAATGAAAAATACAGTTCTTGGCAGATATGTAAGCAAATAATTGCAGATGTGGTCAATGAAAATAGAGATGAGACCAATAAATGGTGCCTGAATAAGGCATCGTAGGCAACCACAGACTAGCCTCTTGTTAACGTGCAAACACTCTTTCTGTGAACAGCCCTCTGCTTCTAACCATTTACATGGCAGGGAGCTTACTCATTTAGAGAACAGTTTCCCTCCTTTTGGGACGTTCTAATTGCTGAAATTTCTTTACATTAAAGCAAAACTCTGTTTTCCTACAATTTCAACCCTGGTTTTGATTGGTCCTTTTATCTCACAAAATGTAGTTGTTCGTCTTGCCAGCCCTTCAAAATATTTAAAATCTATCACGTCCCAGCGATCACTTACAACAGTTCCATGATCTGAAAGTTGCTTCTGAATCTTGGAATGTAAAATGTCTGAACTGACCGAGGGCCCTCTGAAGGTCCATGGTTCCTAAATGACCTCCATACTCTCCCATTTTCTCTACATTATCCAGTTCTTGTTTGCTTGAAAGATTATTTGGCCTGAAAAAGAAAAAGGATTCCCTCTCCTTGTAGCAAAAATCCAGAAGGGGAAAAGCTACCACTGGTTACTGTGGGCTCTAGCTTCCTCCCTTCCCCACCAGCAGCATGGTGGTCAAGTTTGTCCCTAAAATGGTGACTCTCTGGATCTTCCTTGCTCATTCTCACCACGGCTTCTTTTTGCTGCCATCACTATGCTTAGCCAGTAGAGGGTGATCAAATCTTGATTCCTCCTAAAACAGGGCTCGGCGAACTTCTGTCCCATTCCAACTGTGAAAACTTCCTTTTTTTTTTCTTCCTGGAAGGGGTCCACACGTACAGCATGTTGGGGAGCTGCAAAAACATTCATTCAGCTAAAGAAAATGAAAGGATGGGCGCCTGGGTGGCTCAGTCAGTAGAGCTTGTGACTTGATCTTGGGGTCCTGAGTTTGAGCTCCACATTGGGTGTAGAGATAACTTTAAATATGTATATTTTTAAAAAGAAAGAAAAAATAGGGGCGCCTGGGTGGCGCAGTCGGTTAAGCGTCCGACTTCAGCCAGGTCACGATCTCGCGGTCCGTGAGTTCGAGCCCCGCGTCAGGCTCTGGGCTGATGGCTCGGAGCCTGGAGCCTGTTTCCGGTTCTGTGTCTCCCTCTCTCTCTGCCCCTCCCCCGTTCATGCTCTGAGTCTCTCTCTGTCCCAAAAATAAATAAAAATGTGGAAAAAAAAAATTAAAAAAAAAAAAAAAGAAAGAAAAAATAAAATGAAAGGAAAAGAGAATAAAAGCAGAGTGATGTAGTTAGACAACCTCACAGCTTGAAGCTGGAGCCCCGTTGCCAATGAGCCTTGGGAGATTTAGATCTGCAATTTGATTATCGGGAAAATGGGCATAATAGTACCTTCTCTGACAACTTTAAGTAGTCTCTACACCCCGTGTGGGGCTCAAACTCCCAACCCTGAGATCAAGAGTCCTACACTCTACTGACTGGGCCAGCCAGGTGCCCCACCTTCTCTGACAACTTCAAGTGTTTGGATCACACAAAAGTGCACTGGCTTTGTAACTGACTATACCAACAGTGAGACTTCTAGTCTTCATCACTTTTGGCTACAATATATTTTTTTAATCATTTAAAATGTTTATTTGGGCGGTGCCTGGGTGGCTCAGTAGGTTTAGCATCTGACTCTTGATTTGGCTCAGGTCAAGATCTCATAGTTCATGAGATCAAGTCCTGTGCTGGGTTTTGTGGTGACAGCACAGAGCCTGCTTGGGATTCTCTCTCTCCTCTCTCTGCCTCTCCCCGACGCTCATTGGAGCTCTTGTTCTCTCTCTCTCAAAAAAATAAATAAACTTTAAGAAAATATTTAAAAAAGTAAAATGTTTATTTGGTAACAGTATTTTTTTTTTTAACCTGATCATTGTATTTATTTTTTGTTAAATTTTTTTTTTAACGTTTTATTTATTTTTGAGACAGGGAGAGACAGAGCATGAACAGGGGAGAGTCAGAGAGAGGGAGACACAGAATCTGAAACAGGCTCCAGGCTCTGAGCTGTCAGCACAGAGCCCGATGCGGGGCTCGAACTCACGGACGGCGAGATCATGACCTGAGCCGAAGTCGGCCGCTTAACCAACTGAGCCCCGTCATTTTATTTATTTTTAAAATTTTAGTTAGTTAACAGACAGTGCTATATTGGTGCCAGGAGTAGAATTCAGTGATTCTGAATTCACTTACATACAACACCCAGTGATCATCATAACAAGTGGCCTCCTTAGTACCCATCACCCATCCAGCCCATCTCCCACCCACCTCCTCCATCAACCTATAGTTTGTTCTCTATCACTAAGTGTTCTTGGCTACAATATTATTTCTTTTTTTTTAAATTTTTTTTTCAACGTTTATTTTTATTTTTGGGACAGAGAGAGACAGAGCATGAACGGGGGAGGGGCAGAGAGAGAGGGAGACACAGAATCGGAAACAGGCTCCAGGCTCTGAGCCATCAGCCCAGAGCCTGACGCGGGGCTCGAACTCACGGACCGCGAGATCGTGACCTGGCTGAAGTCGGACGCTTAACCGACTGCGCCACCCAGGCGCCCCTGCAATATTATTTCTGATCCCCTCTCTGGTTTAATGTTAGCCCCCATGCCCTCTTCCCCAGGGACAGATGTGGCTCTACCCATCACAGGCACTTTTTTCAATTCTGCCCTCTCTGGAAGGAGCCACCTGCCTTCTCCCTAATAAGAGAAGGTGAAGTTTCCTGCCAAGACTTTTACAAGAGCAGGTTGCAAGTTGTTCCCCTAGTTTCTGGAAGAACCCAGAAAAAAATGTGCATCATGTCAGAATAGAAGGAGATCACAAAGGGCATCTGGCCCAGCCTTCCCCAATGCAAAATCCCTTTCTGCCTGCCCCCTGCCTCTGAGTCCCCCAGCCATACCTGAGTGCCTGAATTCTTACAGCTCTGACTGGCCCTGCAACAAGGTTCTTTCTTCTCCCAGTGGCTTCCACAAGGGCTACTCCAGTTATGCAACTTGTACCCCGCAGCATCCCAGGGGCCACCATTCACCTTATTATCCGGGAGTTATCAGTAGGTTGTGTGGTTATCACAACTTGCCAGCAGAAGGCAGTCAACTAAGTGTCTTGAGGAAGGGGTGCCTTTTTCTCAGTTGTCCTGGTAGCAGCCAGACAGAGCCCCTTCACTCATCTGCCTTACTCACTGCTGTCGCTCTTTCCTTTTCTTATTCCTAGCACATGGCCTGTCAGTGTTTGTCGCAAAGGCTTTTGGGTTCTATGTCTTGGGAGTCATGCAGAACAAATTAAATCCCTCTTTTATCATGACAGGCCTTTAAGTATTTGAGGGAAGAGACCAAGTTCCCCGTGAGTTTTCTCTTCACCAAGAAAAAAAAAAAAAAAACCTTTATTGTACACACGAGGTGGTGTTGCTTTTATTATCCAGCACTTGGACTGTTTCTCTTTTAAAATGTGCAATCCAGAAGTAAATGTAGGGCATGCGACAAACTTAACCCAGGTAGGGTAGAGTCAGACTACCACCTCCTGTGTTCAAGCATCCAGAGTAGAGGCCACGCTGAAGACTTGGAGGCAGTAAGTCCACTGGCAAAGGGACATGGGTAGTTTGGGACAAGCATGGAAGGGCTCCTTTAAGCCTGGGCAGCAATTTTCACTCCTCCAGGGGAAATTCTGGTTCATTGGAGGATTTGAGATTGCAAAGGGACTTGCATCAGCTGAAGGAGTGAGGCAACTTTAATCACAGAGGCCTTGTGAAATTTTTGCACATAACATTTGGGACTGAAATGGGCCCAGAGCCAGGGTCCCCAGTTTCACCAGGAGCTGATTTCAGGGTTATGTGTTTTAGGAGCTCATGGAATGGAGGACATGCCAGGATGTTTCACTTAAAAAAAAAGTGACTTTTGTGAGGGCTAAATAAATATTCAGGAGAGATCGAGAGGCCCATGGAGGAAGTAACAGGTGACCTATTTTTGGAACACTTATGTCAGGCACTGTTGCACATGACTTACATGTAATGGCTCATTTAATGCTTATAGGAACTCTCTGCCCATTTTGCACATGAGGTAACTAAGACACAGCAAGTAAGTGGTGGATGAAGGCTTTGATCCTAGGCAAACTGGCTCCCTCCAAGGCCTGTGTACGTTTAACCATTGTGCGAGGCTGTTCCATAAACATAGTTGTGGGATCATGTAAGTGATTTATGAAGGAGGGAGAATTGAGCTCGTAACAGAATGGTTGCTAGAATCACACACCTGGCTTTAAAATCTAGTTCTGGGGACACCTGGCTGGCTCAATCAGAAGAGCATGTGACTCGGAGTTGAGTGCAAGCCCCATGTTGGGTAGAGAGGTTACTTAAAAATAAGGAAGTAAATAGGGGCGCCTGGGTGGCTCAGTCACTTGAGTGTCCAACTTCAACTCAGGTCATGATCTCACAGTTCGTGAGTTCGAGCCCTGCATCAGGTTCTGTGCTGACAGCTCAAAGCCTGCTTTGAATTCTTTTTCCCTCTCTCTCTGCTCCTCCCCTGCTCACACGCTCTCTCTCAAAAATAAATTAAAAAAAAAAAAGGAAGTAAATAAATTAAAAAAAATAATAAAGTGGGGGCACCTGGGTGGCTCAGTCAGTTAAGCTTAGGGCTCTTGATTGCAGCCCAGGTCATGATCTTGCTGTTCATGAGATTGAGCCCCAAGTCGGGCTCTGCATTGACAGTGCAGAGCTTGCTTGGGATTCTCTCTCTCCCTCCCCTGCTCATGCTGTCTCTCAAAATAAAATTTAGAAATAAAATCCTGCTCTCCCATTTACTGGGTAAGTCACTTCATTTTCTAGGCCTGTTTCTGCACTTTTGAGTCAACTGTTTTTTTTGGAAAATTGATGTGTGGATTAGAAAAAATTGATGTTTATTATTCATGAGTGAAGAGAGAGCCGCCAAAGGATAGCAAAATACAAGCCACTGACGGAGTTTCAAGGAAATGGCCAAATGCTCTAGATAAGGGAGAATGAAGACGAGGGAAAATGCTCTGTCAAGAACACCTGTGATCTTCCATTTAAACGGTTGGGAAAGAGCTGAGGTACAGGAGGGAGATCAGCACCTAAGAGATGAGAAGAGTGGTCATGGTCCACTTGAGAGAGGAATTTGGTAGCCCAAAAGGAAAGGACAAAGTCCAAAGATTTTCAGAATTTGCTTTTGCTCCTTATAACTATAGGTGTGTTTATTTAAACATAGAACAGGTGTTGACGGGTGAGGGGCATGGAAGCACCAGAGAGCAAGGCCAGGGGCTCCAGGGAGCAGGAAGGACCAGGCAGTGAGGCACGTCCTGGTGGACGTGGGACATTTTTCTTGGGACATCTTTCTTGGGAAAGAATACTGAGGGACATCTGCTGAGAAAGGGTGAAGTGAAGCTGTGACTAGCACAGGGGACTGGAGAGCAGAAGACACCTGCACTGGGAACCCAAGACCCTGGCAGCGAATAGGGTTGTCCACCAAGGTAAGGGTGGAAGGAAGGTGGCCTCATCCACCTTTCCCTCCTGCAGCTGTGAAGAGAGGAAGGCAAGGCAGCCACCAGGGTTTGAACTGGACTGCAGAGTAAAAAGTTGAGAAGCTTCCGGAAGAAACCCTGACCCTTGGCTCTTGGAGCTCCAGTTTGCCTGGGGGGGGGTGGGGGGTGCGGTAAGGTTCCTGTCCTCTGCTTACCCAAGGCCGATTTTATTAGCTCAGGGCCAGAATTTGCCATAGGGTCCATCCTCCACGGCAGTGACTAAGTTCAATAACGGATTGGATTTCTTCCCATTTCGGCCTACCCTGTCCCTCACTTCAGTTCTTTGGAATCACTTCCCCAAATAAATCATCTGTACACAAGCCCTCAGCTCAGGTTCTGCTCTCTGGGCAGTGGAGGGAGCAGGGTGCTAAGACCCTTGGACAGGGCAAAGTTCCCCTGAATGGGGATTTTATTGTGAAGATCAATGCATAAAAAACTTGTTTTGTTTTGTTTTGTTTCACATGTGCCATCTTTTACTTCTTTTATTTACTTTAAAAAGAGTTTGCATGTTCCACTAGAGCAGGCAGGGCAGGAGTTAGTAGTCCCTTAAGAACCCTGAAACGGAAGCAGATAGAATGTTTCATGCCTCGATTCTGGTTTCTAAATAGGGTGTATAAAGCATTTAAATGAGACAAAGTAAGAAAAAAAAAATCAAATGGAGTCTGTTTCACTACATTGCACAATAACAGAACCAGATTATCAGGGGAGAGGTCACAGTGTGAAGATGTGAACAGATCACCTGCTGCACCAACCGTTAGGATGTTCGGTTTTTTTTGGAGTGTCATAAATTGGTCAAAGGTTGTTTTAATGGTTCCGTCTTCTGAGAAAATCGTGTTTTGGGGTATCGGGAAGAGCTACTTCACACCACAGGTTTTCATCGGTTGCCTTCGAAAGGCCGCCTGGAACGTGCTCCTGTGAAGTTACTTACAGCACGTTCATGGCTGCGAAGATGGTCTGCAGGGGTGCAGTTGTTTTTAACTTTGAAATTATACTTTTTCCTTCACCCAAAATGTGTATTTATGCAACGGAGGAGGACAAAAAGCAAACGCCACCAACACTGCCACCTAGAGGTGAGAATTTATTGTTTTACCATGACCCAGAAGAGAAACAACATAGAGATACTTATTAACAATTCCCCACAATCTCCTTCCCCAACCTCACTGCTCTAACATTCATCAGACACCACCGGCCGCCTACAATGGACCATTGACTATAAATGCATGTAAGTGTCATTTTGCTGCCATTTCTCATAATGGAAACTTTAGTCCTCAATCAAGTTTTCAAATGATTTTCAATAGAGGAGTTCCCTAGCTTTTAAAAAAACAAACCACTTTTCCTCTAAGATCCCATTATTTATTCAAAGAAGCCTTCCTAGAAAGGTTAATGAGGATTTTAAAGGAACAAATGCAATTTAAAAATCACTTCTTGAACATCTACCAAGCGTCTGGACTCTCCTAAGACTAGTGAAATGAGAAGCCAGGTTTCAACAGCAAGAACTTAATTCTGCGGGTATTACAAAGACACATTTTCTTCTTTCGATCTAACTTATTCTAAACTAAGAAACTAGGGACTGACAGAACAGGAAAGGTTTGTCTTACCCAGTCTACAGATAAACAAGACAATGCCTGAGTTAGCTCTCTATATAGATTTAGGCTTATCATGTTGACCTGGTTGTAATAACCTATATTTAACTACAAGTTAATAAAAATACAATATGTTCATTTTAAAATAATCGCTGATTTTGCTTGTAACCCTCCCCACCCTTACCCTCACACTCGTATTGTTTTAGAACAAGATTTTTCTGCACAATCACCATCCGCCTTCTCCCCCCCCATCCCCCCTCCCCCCAATTATTCGTTTTCATGTAACCCCTGCTACTGGCAGAAGCTGGTCTGAGCCTAACATGCTTTGTCCTTGCTAGGGCAGAAAGAAACCTTACTTACACTGGTCAGTGGTTGAGGTGAGGAGGAAGGCGAGCAAGCAGTAACACACACCTGAGTCGGGGCGACTGCGCTTGCCTAGTCCCTTCCCTGGACTCAAGAAACTTAAAACCCAAATCTGAAACTGGAATGAAATCTGAGTTTTATTACCACCTTTCAATCACTTGCAGGTCTTTTTTTTTATGTCTTAAGACACTCACTCGGCCTCACTGCTTCATGAGTGCTTGCTGAAGGGAGAAAGTTGAACTTGAAGACCAATTAGCTTTGCTAATTACCATGTAATTCTAAGTGGGCCATAATTCTTTAAGTAAACGGAGGGGAGAAATCTCAAAACATTAAAAAAAAAAAAAAAAGCTGTTAAAATAACAGTGTTTAGAAGCCAAACCTCATGCCTCTCCTTACCTTCCATTGTTTCAGGATAAGAGGAAAACATGAGGTTTGTGCCATCCACTGTCAAACAGAACAATATGAAACTAAGTTCTCACATTGACCCATTCTGTTGTATGATATGTCCAAAGTTATTTCTCCAACTTTTATTTGACCTGCAGAACTGGAGATGGCTTAGCCTCCCTATAACTTCAAGTTTGTTTTACAAAGCTTTGAAAAGTAAAACAGATAATTTCATCTTCAGATATAATAAAAAATTAATTTGAATAGCAAAATAAGTAACTGCTTTTAAATGTACAGTAGTGTGTCCATTCTAAAAACAAAATCTAAACCTAGGTTAGGAAAACTCTGCAAATAATGCTTTTTATTAAACTCTCCAGTAGTAGTTGAAATAAAAATCTACTCTAACTTCTATGAAAAGATCTATTTATACCACTTAGTTTCTTCTTCTGACTCTACATTTCATTTCACAACCTGCAGACCTTCATTTGGTTTCCCAAATGGGGAACCCAGCCCCCTCATAAATATTTCTGAGAAGTTGCTCAGAGTTGGACACACAAAAATATGGCTCCTCTGGCAAGTATTGCTGTCACCGTTTGACTACATTTTAATACTGTTACTCCAATTCACATAACAAATCTTCCATGAGGATGGTAGGATGAACCTGGTTAGCTAGCTTCAGATGAGGACATCAGGGTGACCAGACCCTGGAATAAAAGGTGATCAACTCTAGGATAAAAAGGAAGAAAAAAATTCCTTCACAGCTATGAATCTTCACAAGCCTTCTAATAATCACGGGAAGTAAGTGGGAGCAGGGAAGCTACACAGGAGCACAGCCAAAGCAAATACTGCAAAACGCTTCTCAAGCCTTATCAGAAAAACTTCCTGCCATGCCAGGAACTGGATGCCGGTTTTCCAGGAAAGGGCCCATCCTGGCGTTCTGCTAACCCAAATTGCCTAAGCATAAAGAACAGAGTTAGTGGGGGAAGCAGGGCCATAGTTTATATGACCTGGTCAGGTTAATGGGTCCCAATGGGCCTTTCCAGTGCACTCCCTACTCCTGATTCCTGGAGAAGCTCCTCTTCCCCCACCTCGCAAGCTCAGAGAACCCATTTTCTCTGCCTGAAATGGTGAGCTGGCAGCTAAGAGGTCCACTTCCTGGCTTTGAAGAGAAAATGCGCAGGAAGCTGCAGATGTTTATAGGAACTGTTCCATTTTAGAGGCCTATTGACCTGTCTCTCCTAAGGAATCTACTAATCTCTTCTGATTTGGTGAGCACCAAACTCTAAAGGTTTTCTCTCCTCTTCCCCCTCCTCTGTTCTGTAAACCGACTTTTTGTCTATACCCACATCAACTCCTTCACTACTCACTCCAGAAGTTTTGCTCTTTTGGAGTGATGTGTTCTGTCAAATAGATTAAAATAAAATACATTATCTGTTTACAGGGAATACACAGAATCACAACCAGGGTTGAAGGTACAAAACACAGACATTGACATTGTGGGTCATACAAAATATATAGAAGTACCCAACATGAACAATTTTTTAACAATTTTTGCCTTCTTTTTAGCATTTCCCCACATTTTTTTTCTTCTGTGGATCCTCTGGAGTGGATCAAGCTTCCTCTGCAGTGTTTCTGAAATTCATTACATGATTGGAACATACTGACGGAATTCATTTTCTGTCCAAAGCAACGAGTGGTATACGTGAAAGTTTTCCTCACATACAATATTAATAAAGTTTATTTACAGTGTAAGCTTTTGGATGCCAAGGGCTGAGATGTGATGAAAGGCTTTGCCATATTTATCGCATTCTCGAGGTTCTTTCCTGGAATGAGTTTTCTGATGTATGTAAGATGTCAATGGTCTCACGTATCAAATGCAGCGAGCTGTCTGTACACATTTAGCACAGTTTCACTTTTATGCCTTTGATCAAACACGAAGTGTCTTACATATCAAGATGCCTCAGAGATCTGTCTTTTCAGGCTGGAGCCTTGCCTGCCAGGCTGGAATACAGACAAATCCCCCCCACAATCTGAAGAATTTTACTTATCTTCCTGGCAGGTGTATTTAAGGTATACCCTTTAAAAACCCTTCAAAAACTTCCATCAGGTCAACTAGCATGCTAATGGTTAACTATGGAGTACTTAAACTGTTTGTTAATAGACTTCGGCCAGTCAAGAACTTCTGAGTGTCCTGACACACTAATGAGATGCGGTGAGCCTTTCTGACCGTGACCCAATTACACTCTACACTGAGCGGCTGATAAATGGACCAATGTGAAAGGTTTTCGTGAACAGCCATAGCCTGTCCTCCCCGGCCCCCAGAAAACGCATTTTCAAATGGCTGCTTTCAGAAGTGCATCTGCTGAAGATCTGAGGCAACCGCTGTGGCTCCCCCATGGTCGGCAAGGAAGAGAAATAGGAGGGCACAGGCTGGACTGAACTTTCCTTTTCAAAACAAAAAAACAAAAACAAAGACAAGACAAAAAAACCCCAAAACGATGGCTGAATTAATGTCAGCATGGAGTTATGGCTAAAAACAACAACAACAACAAAAAAGGACCAATGTGGAACCAACCCAAGTTCGTTCCCTCTCCAGAACAGTCAGTGCTTTGATCAGTGCCTGGGGTTAAGCGAGCGGCCTGCTGCTCCTGGTGTTCCCCAGTGGCAAGTCTTTGCTGATGAGCACCAGCCGTGAAGCCTCCACTGTGGCGTCCTCTCTGAAAAAAAACTTAAAAGCACTTCTTCCACCTTCACGGACTATAAAAAGCTATGTAGGCATATTCTTCTGGACTATCTCTTCTGTTGGTCTGAAACTGGACGGACAGAAATAGTCTGGTCACCTGCAGACTTCCTTGAAGTTTCCTCAGCCAGCACTGACAGGACTGTTTAGAAGCTACAGGGGAGCTGTGGTCGGTCCCAGCTCTAAAGAGAGGCCAAAGAATTACTGCTGTGCAGAATTTCTAGTTTGGTCTGAAACTGAGGCCACAGTTGTCCCCACCTTATTGGTTCCCCATACAGCCATGCTGTCTCCCAGGCTTGAGCTGCTGGGTCACTGAACAACTGGTCAATGATAGTTTTGTTTCTTGATGGAAAACCTCAAACTCTATGTGGGGTTCCCCCAGGAAGGGGAGTCTTCGGGTCTGCTCTTAGTCTGTTTCTAAGTTCGTGCAGGGCTGTCCACCATCATTTGCACACTCTCAGGAGCAGAGTCATCTCTACCCAAGTCCCTGAGGACTGCCTACGTAGCCCATGCTACCTGCGTCTCCCGTATGTGTATCTGAAAAACGTCTGCCATTAGTTTCTAGGCAGCCAATTGTTTCCTCCTGCACAGACGATGGAAAAGATGAGTTTCAGAACCTCCCCTCAGTCTTCAGGGGTGAGAAACAGAAGAGATGCTGTGCAGTTCAACTATGATACACCCAACCACGTCTCAGCTTGTTGGTGAACTCCTCAGAGCAACAAACTTGTTTGGTAATTGCCAGCTAACGATATCAAATGCTTTTGCAAAGCTTCTGGAAAAGTGTGTGTGTGTGGGGGGGGGAGGATGCACTCTACAGGTTTCCTTTTTCTGAAAAGCAACACAAATTATAACTTCTGAACTATATTTAGTTACAAATGACTCAGAAAGTGCCTAAATGATCACGTTCAACAGCTGACTGAAGAGAATTCTAAGATCTTTTGGAACAGAAAGATGTTAAAAACTGGCCTTAGTAAATGTTCCTATTTTTCTTAAGATGATGACAATAAAGTCACTTCTGACATTCCATGGTACTTACTCACAGATCTGTGTTTAGGAAGAGTCTATGCAGGCAGCTGGCCAGCACCTTTCTTTTATATTCAGGATAAAAACAGCATCAGACCCCAGAGCTTTAGCATGCCTCGGATTCCGAAGGTCCTCTTCAAAAGTTGGGCCAGGCTACCATACTTCAGGTACTCATGATTCACGCAGGACTTTATCATAAGCATAGAAAGTCCTGTTAGAAGTCAGGTATAATGAGTGCGTCTTAGGTGTTCAGCACTGTGTCCAGTGCTGACGGGGATGTAAATATATCCCGTGACGATCGAAGCATCTCTTTGCTGGGGTGTGGCAGGGGGCAGGACGAAAACTTTCATACACAAAACAATGGTGGATTAAAAGACAGTATACAATCAAGTGCTAGCTTGTGGAGAAATGCATTTAGGAGTGCCATAGTGCTTTAGGGATTTCGAGAAGGGAGAGAAGGGTTTTGAATCATTGTTGCCATTTCAGTAGGATTTATCTCAGTGATGAGGATAGAGCCATCTACATTTGTTGCAGTCCTTTGGAACTGTAGACTGGTGCACGTACCCTCGTTCAGGAAGAGCCAGAAATCTTTGGTTTGATACTGATCAGCACAGTCCTAGATTTCTATAGCTTTGGCAGGCTACCAGTGATCACATATATAACTTATCATCTCTAGAACTAGTTTGAGCAGCATGTCCCAATGCAGTTTTTGTTTCAACTGTTCCTCTTTTTGAGAAATACGGGATAGCAAGATGCTGGCCAAGTGGGGTTTGTTTGCAGCAAGCAGCTTTAAACCTCAGTATCGTTTTCACGGGGCCAATCTTAATCCTTCAATTTTGTACTGTGGTTTTTTGGGCCAAGAGCACCTTAAAAGGTATCCTCATTACTGAAAAGCTTGACGTTTTGCCGTGGTGTGTGCTTTCGTCTTGTACGGAAGTATCGTGAGGATTCTCCATGTGACTAGCTTTCCCCTGCAGGGGCTGTGTGGAGGGATTACATGCCCACAGACTATGCAAAGGCAGAACACTGCTGATGTAGCTACAAGGATCC
Organism: Herpailurus yagouaroundi; assembly: GCF_014898765.1. Classification (NCBI taxonomy): domain Eukaryota; kingdom Metazoa; phylum Chordata; class Mammalia; order Carnivora; family Felidae; genus Herpailurus; species Herpailurus yagouaroundi. The sequence goes on along the minus strand of NW_024412447.1, from coordinate 7,016,595 downwards.
TTAAGTGTGACTTTTATAATCTGTTGAGGCTGCCTTTTTTCCCCTCCGTGGGCACACGTCTCTAAGGTAATTTTGGAAACAGAAGGGGGAAATGGCTTGTGGACAACTCCTTGCCTTACACACAGCTTTTCAGGAACGCTCCAAAGGCATCAAGGGAGGCGGGGCTGTACTCGGGGGCTCGCTCTCTCGTGTGGATTCTGTGGTGCAGAGTGAGGGTCGAGCTCCGGGTGAAGGCCTTGCCGCACTTGGTGCATTTGTACGGCTTTTCTCGTGTGTGAATTCTCCGGTGCAAGATAAGGTATGAGTTTCGGTTGAAAGCTTTTCCGCACTCACTACATTCATAGGGTTTCTCCCCCGTGTGGATCCGCTGATGTTTAGTAAGGTCTGAGCTCTGGCTGAAGGCCTTCCCACACTCATTACATTCATAAGGTTTCTCTCCAGAGTGGATCCGCTGATGGAGAATGAGATTTGAACTGTGACTGAAGGCTTTGCCACACTCGTTACATTCATGAGGCTTCTCTCCGGTGTGGATTCTCTGATGCAGGACAAGGTTTGAGTTAAGACTGAAGGCTTTCCCACACTCACTACATTCATAGGGCTTTTCTCCAGTGTGGATTATTTTATGGCGAATAAGGCTTGAACTCCTTGTGAAGCATTTTCCACATTCATCACATCTGTGGGACTTCGTTCCCGTCGGCACCTCTTCGGGGGCGTTAAAGTTTGAACTCAGACTAAAGCTTCTTCCCAATCCTTTACCCTTCTCCCTTGGACCTCTCTCTCCCGTGGTGGGTTTTTTTTCCTTGACTGTAGCTGGCCCCGAATCTCTTTTTTCTCTTCCGGTTTTTTCCTCAGGGTTTCTTTGCTGCCTTTCTACTATTCTGCCCTGCTGTTCACGTTTCTCTGCAAAATCTTTCTGGAATCTTCCTGTTGTCTCCCCACGCGATGCTGAGTCTTCTGCGTTTTCAGCCTTTGAGGCTGACTCCTCATTCTCATTCCTGTTTTCACAACCTGACACAACAGAAAATACAAATAGCAACATTTTCTTTTCAACCTGTGGGGTAATCAATCAAGTGACACTGTTCTCCAGGAAGCTTCTACATGCCTGTAAAGTGGCATCACAGTATCCACAGGGATGAAATATGAGAAAAACAGGGGAAGAGAATGGAGATAACAGGGAGCAGAGTTGGGGGAGGAGGGCAGACAGAGCAGGAGGACAGCAGGGGCAGTGTGCTGACAGCATGGGAGCGTGCACCTGGGAAGAGCGGAGGGAGCAGGACCAGTTAGGGAAGGAAGGAACGAGGAATGCAGGAGGTCATCATTCACAGTTGTATGACTGGTCACCCCCTAATTAATTTGAAGGAATATATGTTTAAAAAAATAACGTTCCAGGGGTGCCTGGGTGACTCAGTCAGTTGAGCGTCCGACTTCGGCTCAGGTCATGATCTCACGGTTTGTGAGTTCGAGCCCTGTGTCAGACTCTGTGCTGATAGCTCAGAGCCTGGACGGAGCCTGCTTCGGATTCTGTGTCTCCCTGTCTCTCTTGTCCCTCCCCAGCTCACACTCTGTCTCTCTCTCAAAAATAAACAAACATAAAAAAAAAATCACTTTCCATTTCTAATAAAGTATGAGTTTGAAAAAAGAATGGACAGGTCTCTCCTAGAAAACAGTAAATGGTATTCGCACAAAGAAAGGCATATACATAGCGAATAAAGGAAAAGTGAATACTCCTCCAATTCTGTGAGCTTTTTACAAGTCCACGGTTAACGGACAAAACAAGGAGCTCTGGACTTGGCAGGTTACATAGGCCTTTGAGACACAGGAAATTATCTCCTCCAGTGAGAGCAGCACAGAGCTGACAGTGCTCAGGTATCAGAGACAAGGGGGAAGCAGCTGGTTGGGGCATTAATAAACGTAACTAGAACCTTCATTGACAGACCACTGAGAATAACGGAGAACAGAAAAGAAACTGAAAACAATTCTGTATATGGCCCATGACAGAGAGAATGTAAAAATCCCAAATTTTACAAACACAAAGCTGACGCTCTCGTGTAGCAACCAGCGCACTGGTAAAACACTGGAATACACCTTTATTGTAGACTGCTAAATTCTGCATGTCGTTATTTTTAAATAGAGATTGAAAACTGTTCAAAAACCATGCAGTATTATTTATATCTACATATATATGTGTGTGTGTGTATGTAGAGATTATCTATCTATCTATCTATCTATCTATCTATCTATCTATCTATCTATCTCTACAATCATCTAGGGAGAGACCCAAGATATCTCAACCCTATTCTTTATTTACTTGGGCTTTAAGAACCCTTTCCAAGTGGGTCTGCACTATCCCAAACAGACCTCCGAGAGAAATTACAGAGAGTTGAACGGTATCTAACCTCTGATTTTAGTGATGAAATTGCCATAAATACTGAGGACATCAGTCCACTTCTTTTGAATTCCAAGCCAAAGTCCTTGGTTATCTGGATAGTTCCCAGACTGTACTCAGTTTTTGTTTGTTTGCTTTTTGAAGTTATCATGGGATAGGTAATACCCAGGTCATAAACACAGATCAGTTCCTTGGCTTAACCAGGAAACTATCACCCGGTTGTATCTATGGTTCAAGACAAAACCTGAGGTTCCTTCTTCAGTCCCCTTCAGTGACCCTCCTCCCTACCCCCCTCCCCACCCCCCCGGCAGAAGTCTCACTGTGAACCCCCCATGATACTATTTATTTGGGAGCTGCTGTCCAGTATTGTCTTCCAAGGCTTGAGGTCTTGCAGGGACAAATGGGAATGTTTGTCAATTGTGTCACCTTGTCTCATCTGGATGATGTCTCTTAGAACTTCTTTTTGTTCCTACTACTCATTCAGGAACAGACCTCTCCACAGAAGACCAGCACTGGGTTTGGAAACTGGGAATCCTAATCACAAGGGAGGTAACAGGCGCAAGTTCATGAACTAAATAAAGCTGTTGTGGAGCTGTGCTCGCAGGATGGAAAAAGACAGAAAGCCCAGGGGAGGATGCTTGGTAACTCCAGGAATGTGGTCCTAGGTTAGGACTAGACCAATGATCAGGTCTCACATGGACCTAATAGGAAATACAGATTCTACCCCCTCGACAGAGGCACCTACATTGCAACCCAAGGGGACCGGAGAAGAATCCTAGGATCAGATTGGTTGAAGAGGTGAGGACTCAGAACACAAGAGTATTTCTGATTTCTAACAGCAAAAACTACTGAAAGGTAAAAAATCCACTTGGAATCAGAGAATCACAGTATCAGGCTTTGGGGGCTAAGTAAATGTAATTGTGCTCCTTCTCTAATTGGTCTGAAAAAAAAAAAGGGGGGGGGGAGCTCAGTAGTCTCTCAATCCTTGTCAACTCTCAGCTGACCACATCAGAAATTCCACAACTAACAAAAAAAGATGCAAAACAATCTCAGACAACAATCCTGCATTAGTCTTACCCTGGGAAAACACGTTCCCATAATTCTCCTGCCTGTTGTCCCTATTGAGATTCCTCCGAGCCAGGTTCTGACATCCCCATTCCTCCAGGATGAGGGACACGGCCATGTCCTCGATCTTCACCATTGCCTGAAATAATATGAGAGCCCCACACTCAGTTCTCCCAAAGCTCAGGGACAACCCCATCACCCAAACCTGGAGTCAGGGACAGAATTGACTGCAAACCTACAGGATGCTGGGAAAGAAAAGGTGACCATAAGGCTCTGGTGAATGGGATCAGGAGGAGTGGGGCTACTCTGTGGGTTGGGGCATCAAGATTGTGTCCTGGGTGGAGAGAGCTAAAAGAGCTCCAGGAAGAGAGGCAGACACGAGGGTCTCAGGAGGGCAGAGGGGCCCACAGCTCACCTGGGAATCTGCTGTGAATAGTGCAGATGCCATCGCCTGGTCTCTGGGACTCCCCTCGTGATGAGGGGCAGGAACGTGGGTGGCAGGGAGAGCTGAGGGAGGAGAAAGGAGCTGTGAGTGAAACCAGCTCTGTGCTGGGCCTCCCCTCCAAGAAGGGCCTGGGGCACTCTCTTTCCTGCACCAGCATGTTCGATGTTCAGTGCTTAACCACAGAATAGTTAACTACGGAGAATTTAACAAAGAAAAGACTTTTAGGTGGGAGTCACAAGGTGTCATAAAAGGGTCCTTAAAATCACCTGGTCCAATCCCTTTAGTTTAATGAGGGGGGATCCAAGCCCTGAGAGGGTAAATGACTTGTCTAATGTCACACAGTTAAGAATGGCAGAGCCAGCTTCCTATTCTCAGCTACAGATATGGGTTAATTCAGTCCATGATTCAAGTTTGGCTCACAATTTAATTTTCCGCAGTCCAAAGAGCCAGAGCATCAGAATTTCATTGAGTTATGAACAATATAACATGAGTGCTAACAATCTTCCGTAGTAATGTCTCAGAACAGAGACATTACTCAGAGTAACAAGGGAATCTATTCTGGCCATTTTTTGTGCTTCTACTTTTCTCCCTCACTTAGCCACAGTTTTCTGATAAAATGCATACATGCTTCAAATGTCGACAAGACATTCACAAGTATATAAAAGCATGGGTTGACACGGATCTAATACAAGACATCGATCAGATGATCACACTAACTGCAATGTGTAAGAACAACTACACAAATTTCTAAACCGCAAAATTAAAATCTTCCCTTGCCAAGTAATGTGAGATTTGGAGGTATTACTGGATAAACAGATGATGTTACTGAGCTGCAAAGACAGAAGAGAAACGAACTTGAAACTGAATCACTAAACCCTGTAACTATTTCAGACCAGGTGGTTAAAAGAGAAGCTAAAGCAAAAGGTGCAAAAAAGACCCAAGTATCTAGCATTTTAACCTTCTGAGAATTAGGAAAGACTCTGGAAGAGGGGTAGTGCCAAGAGGGAACTGAGGATAAACGCAAATGGCCGAATTCCCTGGAGATCTATTTAGTAAGCATCAAGGGTAGGTGTCAGGGTCTCTAAAACTGCTAACTCTGGGGACAAAAAGCTCTTAATCTGGCACTTAAAACTAAAAACACCCTCTTCAATTTTCCGGCTTCCCCCACGTGAAGGGTAGAGAGACCTCGCAAGTCCTAGATAGGACATGGCTGGGACTGCATGGACAGTGGTGAATCAAACATCACAATGCACTGATTTACATGGATTTCTCCAACATGCAGAGAAAGTTTCCTGCAGCTCTAATATTCACGCCTTAAATGCCATCACAAATAAACACACCGGATAAGGAACATTCCTTTATCAACTCCTCTCGAACAACTAGACTTTTAGTATGTTATTGTTTTTAGAGATGTCTACATACCTACTTTGATTTTTAAACTGGATAAAGACATTAATATTTCCCTCAAAGGAAAAAAAACTTAAACTGATTTTCATTTACATGACCCTGAAATGATTTTTTTCCTCATGTTCCTCACAAAAAACCAAAATATTTTTCCCATCCTTTCCACACTGTTTGAAATTTTTGGAAGCTAGAAAAAGACGTTCTACAACATTCTGACACATCTGAAATAAAATGAATTTTAAAAACTGATCCTTTTCAAGGCAACTTAGGACATTAACAAGAGTGTCTTAAAACCCAGACCGGAAATATATTACCACTTCCTAGCACTTTCCTGTAAAAAAAAATCTGGACATCCAAAATGCTAACCATTCCAAGAATAATGTAATGTCCACCCCAGTTCATGATGCACATTTTATTTACCATCTCAGTAACGTTAACTCCTGAGGTTGAGCTGTAAGTTTCATTTCCCCCAATATTTATTTATTAATAATGACAATAAAGTGTAATGATTAAAAAAAAAAAACAAGCATGCTTAAACATTTTTTTATTACAGGCCCTCAGCAACACAGAGAGGGCACTCCCACCCCAGACAGTTTGCTTTCCCCCACATGAAATCTTGCTTCTTTCTTACCCCGTGACTGCAAGAGGCGAGGCTTCCGAGATGAATGCTTGAAATGGGACTGGGTGGCCTCATGATGAAGGTCAAAGCTTGAGGACTCCTGCATTGGATCCAGAGGCACCATCCCCCTGGCAAGCATCTCAGGCCCATGAACTTGACCTGGGACCTGAGGACAAATGGTGGGTTTATGGGTAAATCATTTTTTACACCGGAGTTTAAATGAACAGAAAGAGGGTACGTATAATGAGTGGATGCAGGCGAAGGAGGCCAGAGCACCTCTTAGCATCTGAGCGGAGAAGAATAACCGCCACAAAAACTACCAGTGCCAGCTTCAAACTGCAACTCTCTCTTTGCTCCAGGCTTACAGCCCAAGTGCTGCTTATACAGAATAGGTTTCACCTTCTTCTTACCTGCTGTCCTGACAAATCAAGCTCTAAATCTTCCAGAAGGGTCACGGCCTCCTCCCCACTATCAGGACGGTATTCCTGCAGCCAGACTTGGAGCTCCTTGGGCAGGATGGAGAGGAACTGCTCCAGTACCAGCAGCTCCAGGATCTGCTCCTTAGTGTTTATCTCTGGTCGGAGCCACTGGTGACAAAGTTCCTTCAGTCGACTCAGAGCCTCTCGAGGCCCAAAAGTGTTCTGGTAACAGAAGTGCCTGAAACGTTGGCGGAAAATCTCTGGGTCGGGAGGCGGCGTCTCCTGCAGGCTGGAATCCTGCCCCCACATGTGGTCTTCTTCATCTTCCTCTTCTACCTTCACTATTACGATACCATCCTTCTCCTGGGCAGCCTGGGGGGACAGACCTGTGGCTTCCCTGGATTCTGCAGTCATCATTCAGGCTCAGGGAGCTGACTTGATCCAAACAGGGTCTGTGCTCTCCTTTCTGTTCTGGATGTTTTCTGATATGTTTCGGTATTGTTCCTGACATAGTAAACATAACTATTAGTACCTTTATGAAAAGTGACCTGTGTCAGCACTTCACACAAGGCTGCACATCAAGGCACTGAAAATGCCTCTGAAAAGCAAAAGAAAAAACAAAACCTCCAGAGTCACACTGTTTTCACCGTCATTTTATATGTTAAGGTTTACAGAGAGGGGGTGCCTGGCTGGCTCAGTTGGTAGAGCATGTCGCACACTCTCGATCTCAGGGTTGTGAGTTTGAGCCCCATGTTGAGTGTAGAGATTACTTAAAAATAAATTCTTTGTAAGTTTTTTTGTTTGTTTGTTTATTGAGAGAGAGACAGACAGAGAGAGAGAGAGAGAGAGGAGAGAGAGGAGAGAGAGAATCCCAAGCAGGCTCCACACTGTCAATGCAGAACCCAAGGTGGGGCTTGAACAAACGAACCGAGAGATCAGACCTGGTCTGAAATCAAGAGTTAGGCACTTAACCGACTGAGCCACCCAGGTGCCCCTTAAAAAAAAAAAAAGCACGCAGAGAGAAACATCCAACAGGCCAAAAACACCCTTAGGGTGTGTGCCTGAGTCTGAACACCTAACCTCCAGGACAGCAGGTTACGACGCCATGCTTCTTTCTAAGTGCTCGTCCCAGAGAGAGCTGAGTGTCAGCAGGGCGCTAGGTACCAGGCTTCAAGCAGTACACACGTCATCTTATTTCCGGACACAACAGCACTAGCAGGGAGGCACGACCACCAGTGCCACTCTACAGACGGCATGTTACAAATTGACATTAACACCCGCCCTTGGTTAAATGTTGAACCGGCACATGTCACAGGGTACGTCCCAAGGAAAAAGCAGGAACCTCCCTCCCCCACACAGAGGGCTGCCAAAATTTCCTCATTTCACTTGTTCACTTTTCGGTACTGTGATATCTCCCAGTTTACCTGAGACCAGTTATGTGGAATAATGGATTATTTTATCCAGCTTGAACTAATCTTGTCTTCATAAAAGAGACAAGTACAGGGGCAGGCAAACTGGGTGACAGGGCTCAAATGACAGATTTCTAGGTCTTAAAGAAGTGATAGGAACATAATGTACAACAAGGGGACTACAGTGAATAACACTGTATTGCATACTTGAAAGTTGCTAAGTGCCCTTAAAAACCCTCATCACAAGAAAAAAAAAATTGTAATTGTGGTGACAGATGTTAACTAGATTTATTGTTATCGTTTTGCCCAAATATCAAACCATTATGTTGTACACCTGGAATATGATGTTATATGTAAATTACATCTGGAAAAAAGAAAAGAAGAAAAAAGACCAGCAGCTTAAAGACTCCCAACAGAAAAAGCACAATTCGAAGAAACGCAAACAGTGGAAACACACGTTAAGAAAGTGGCACAGATGAAGCTTCTACCTACAGCGAGGTTTCACTCACACAGATTAGTGGGTAAGAACGAATGTCAAACTAATTCAACAAGAAATCAACCAATAAGTGACACGGCAGATGCTTAAAAAAAAAAAAAAAAAGGTGTATGGGGGGGGGCGGACATTGTTATGTAATTGTAACTTCCAGAGATGATACTAAGTATCCTGGACAAACCTAATCATCTGTTAATATTTAAAAACCTTATACTTTCTACACTGTATAAAATCTTCCAAATGAAGAATTTTAAGATCTTAAAAGTCTGTTTTTGTGTTTTAAAGAAGATTTTTCTTTTTTTAATGTTTATTTACTTTGAGGAGAGCAAACGAGTGAGTGCACAAGAGGGAGAGGGGCAGAGACAGGGAGAGAATCTGAAGCAGGCTCCATGCTGTGAGTGCGGGGCTCAATCCCATCATGATATCATGACCTGAGCCGAAATCAAGAGTCTGATGCTTAACGGACTGAGCCACCCCAGTGCCCCCAAAAGTCCGTTTTTTAAAAACCTAAAACAGGGGTGCTTGCGTGGTTCAGTCCGTTAAGCATCAGACTCTTGATTTCAGCTCAGGTCATGATCTTACGGTTCATGGGATTGAGCCTCAAGTCGATGCCTACAACACCGTCAGCGTGGAGCCTGCTTGGGATAATCCACCCCCCCACCCCCTGCCATTGTCTCCCTGCTTGCATACTTGCATGCGCTTGCTCTCAAAAAAAAAAAAAAAAACAAAAAACAAAAAAACTTAAAAAAAAAAACACTTAAAACACCTTTGATTCTTTTAAAAAATTTATTTATTTTGAGAAAGACAGAGGCAGTGTGGGAGAGACAGAATTCCAAGGAGCCTCCACGCTAACAGTGGCACCAAGCCCGACATGGGCTCAATCCCATCAACTGTGAGATCATGACCTAAGCCGAAATCGAGTCCGATGCTTAACCGAATGAGGTACCCAGGCACCCCTTGATTTTTTTAAAAGTAGATTCTATGCACAACATGGGGCTTGAACTCACAACCCCCGAGATCATGCTCTGCTGACTGAACCAGCTAGGCATGCCACCTTTTGATTAGTTTTTAAGAACAGATGATTTAAGGGTCTGAAAACCGGAAAGGTGCTGGCTGAATTTCAACAACAACAATTTTGCGTGGTGGACCAATAGTTACTAAGCAGAGCTGACAATGTGTTTCTTCCATCTGAACTGGCAAATCTTTGTGAGGTATCTTTTTCGTCTCAACAGCATCAAACTCAAGTTTTAGAGACAGAGCATTCAACTGCTCTATCATCCAAAGCCAAGAACTTTAAGCTAGAAAGCATTTTTAATTACATGGTTCTCATTAAAAAATTTTTTGGTAATTTTGGTAGAAAAGGGATCATGTACAATTAAAACACAAAAGTATTTTTTGAATAGCACAATTAAACGTATCCTTGTTTTGTTATATAAAATACTGGTATAATACTACATGTATACAATTTTTTTTTTTTGAAAAAATTTTTTTCAACGTTTATTTATTTTTGGGACAGAGAGAGACAGAGCATGAACAGGGGAGGGGCAGAGAGAGAGGGAGACACAGAATCGGAAACAGGCTCCAGGCTCTGAGCCATCAGCCCAGAGCCTGACGCGGGGCTCGAACTCCCGGACCGCGAGATCGTGACCTGGCTGAAGTCGGACGCTTAACCGACTGCGCCACCCAGGCGCCCCATTTTTTATAAATAATTTTTACAGACAGGAATGTGTCCAAAAAAAAGCTGGGAGGTGATTTTTTTTTTTTTTTTAATCGAACGCTTCAGCATCTTGCGTTGTCTCTGTGCAGGGGCCATGCTGATCTCTGCATCGTTCCAATTTGACCACACGTGCTGCCAAAGCGAGCACTGGCGATGGCTGTTTTAATCTGAGATTTCTCACAGGGTTGGTTTTTCTATCTTAACTTTTTTTGTACTTAGTAAAATCAAAATCCTTATTAAAGTAGTGGACTCTAGGAACAACAAAGAACGTTGTATTCAAAAAGGCTTTCTACAGACATAGAAATAAACAGAAATGTGGGAATTCAGTCATTTTTTTTCTGCGATTTTAAGCTGGTCAAGTCCAGTGCAAACCACCCCCCAGCCCTTCCCGCTGATCTCCTTCAGAACGGTTTTGCACCCCACCCTCCTTGCTGCAGTAAATACATTTTACAACTTCAGAGCAGCATTGGTAAAGTCCTTACGACTAAATTCTTAAACATCTCCCTCTCCAAGGCTACAATATGCCAAGTGCCTTCCTAGACAGAGGGGGATACAAAGATGTGAAGCAGGATTCCCATTTTTACACAAATAATTTCAGTACAAAGCAGAAGGTGCCAACTGTTCTAAGGAAGTTTCAACATCAGCGCTAGAGGAGCCAGGGAAGTAACTGGTGCGTCAACAAGGCCGTGTCTGGGAAGAGACAGCCCTGAAGCCAGGGCATCAGAACAGCCAAGACCTCGGTAGGAAAGCTGCCCCCACAGGAAGAGGCAGTGGGACAGGCAGTCCAACAGATCGCTCCTTTGGCTAGCGTCTTCCCAACCGGAGGCTAAATAATTCCTAAAAGCCGTAGTTTCTTCAATTTCATTCTGAAAAGTCGGAAGAAAGACTACCTTGTCCTGCTGTGCCCCCCACAATTATTTCCCACCACCCTAAGGCCGGCTCCCTATCTGTGCCACAGGGCCACAGTCTCTCTACCTTCCATCTCTCCCAGGTCCAGTAGGAACCAAGCGAGGTCACTGCCGTATTGCCAAAGTACGCTTCCGGGCATCTCTTTCTCCTCAATTAGCGCCCGTGAATTTTTGCTATCTGCCAATTTAGTGTTCAAAGAACACACCCTACTTTACTTTTCCAGTCTTCTCCACCCCCCCCACCCCCCACCCCTTCTTCGTCGTGATGCCCTGTGTTTCAGCTGCTCTGGCCATTCCTGTTCCCCAAGCACAGGGTGTGATATCCCATCGTCACACTTTCGCTGTGAACAGTTTCGACCACGTCAACCTCGCTGGTCAAATTTTTACGTACTCTTCCAGATGTAAAACGTCTGCCGTTCCAGATTAACTAAGATACCTTCCTCTTCTGGACACCCTCAATATCTTCTCTGTTCCTATTTATGCCACATATATTCTCCTTGCATTATCGTTATTTCGGTTGCAGTTCCCATCACCTCCCAACTAAAATTTAAGCCCCTGAAAGACAAAGACTCTTGACTTCTTTGTACTTATCTGCTAGAGAACCTGGCAGTTTATTTCTGCTAAACTGAGGAGAAAGAGGAGCTACTCAAAATATTGCCGTTTCCCCTGCCACTTCTTGTTTCCCTTTAGTGGCAATTAGGGATCAGATATTCTACTGATACCTCATTCACTAAAGCTCAGAATCTCACCTTTCTGGATTCCTCTCCTTACACGCATTCAGTCTCCAAGCACCAGGAAGAAGTAATTACCTAGTTCTGTCAGGTCTGGCTTCCGCTCTTTGGTTTCCTGCCTTTATTCCCCTTCCCCCCTACTTCATAAACCTCTATAGCTTTCTTTCTTTCTTCTCTCTTTAAAAAATGTTTGTTTGTTTTTGAGAGAGAGACAGTGAGAGGGACACAGAAGTTCCAAAGTGGGCTCTCCACTGCCAGCAGAGGCCAATGAGGGGCAAGCGGGGGAGGGGCAGAGAGAGAGAGACGAAGGAAGACACAGAATCCCAAGCGGGCTCCAGGCTCCGAGTTATCAGCACAGAGCCCAACATGGGGCTCGAACCCACAGACTGTGAGATCATGACCTGAGCTGAAGTCGGACGCTTGGCCACTGAGCCACCGAAGGAACCCCTAAACCTCTATAGCTTTCCAGTCACCAGTCCCCAGTACCTGGTCCCAGTTTCCTCTCAAGTTCACCATCGGCATCAATTTCTTTCCCTCTCCGGCATGAACCTTTTCCATCCACAAAAGGAGTAGCTCCTAAATATGCCTTGGATTCTGATCACCATCCTATTCTCACATCACAGTCGATGTCTGGGATTTCCTCTGCTAGTCTTCTGGCCTTTTCAAATCCTACTCATCCTTTAGAGCTTAGCTAAAATGCCACTTGCCCCTCATCACTGTTCAAGAACATTCATTCAGGGGCATAAGAACTCATATTCGTTGAGTGCTTTCCATGGACCAGATATTAAGTATTTCACAGAACAATCTTAGCAGGGAGCTATGATGATCATATCACTTTACAATGACAAAACTAAGGCTTACTGACGTTAAATAACACACCCAAGGTCATACAGCAATTAAAGGGCAGAGGTAGGATTTGGTATTAGGAACCCTCAGTTGAAGCTCTAGCCATCATGCCAAACTCCTTCTGTCCCAACACGTGGGGTTAGGAAGAGCTTCTGTGTGCACACAGGTTCTTTCCCAGAGGAAAGGCTTCTGAAGGTGCCTGTGAAGGATCATCACCCAGGGATGGGCCTCATTTGCCATCTGTTTTCACCAGGGAGCTGTGTGGCTAAGGAGACACAGCAGGAGACACAAGTAGGAATCACCTCAAATCTAACCAGGGGCAACTGAACAGGACTGGTGTAGAAATTAGTCTAGCATCAGAAAAATTTTCATATTTTCATGAAAATTTTATCCTGTCTCAGCTATACGAAGGAGACTAAAGGAAAGGAATCTTGATTTGTGCCCACACCTAGGCCAGAGTTTTAAAGACTGGGATACTTCCTGGGGTGCCTGACTGGCTCAGTTGGTGGAGATGTGACTCCTGACGTCGGAGTTGTTGAGTTCAAAGGCCCACGTTGGGCACAGAGCTTGCTTGGGGGGTGGGGGGGGGAAGGTGGGATATTTATTGGGTCAGTGGGACTCAATAGGAAGAGACTCTGAGGAGGAAGTGAGACCCAAAGGGGCAGAGATGAGGGCATAGGCACATTCCCCCAGTTATGAGGCCCTCTCCCCCATCCCTCAACATTTCTGCTCCTACTTAGGCAAAGAGAAAAGTCACAACAGCAGTGGGAAGGGCTGGGTTTATTTTGGGTTTCTCAAAAGATCTGAGCAAACAACCTCTTCTCCTCTCTCTAAACTTCTGGCCCAAATGCTCTCTGCCAAGCATCTGCCATGGAAGTTGTATTTCTTTCTCTGTAATGTAATTGCTCACGCCTTCCTCCTCAACTGGACTAATTGCTAAAGTAGGTTTCTTCATTTTTTTTAATTGTTATTTTTTAAAGTAAGCTCTATGCCCAACGTGGAGCTCGAACCCACCACCTAGAGATCAAGAGTTGCAGGCTCCACCAACTGAGCCAGCCAGGCACCCAAGGGAATGTTTCTTTGTACCTTAGACCACTTGGTATGATTCCTTGCAAACACCTAGTTTTAAAGAAATACTTGCTGAATTTACAGTGTGGTATTTTTCTGCCCACTCATACAGCACTCAGTACTGCCCTCAAATTAGCCCCAGGGGCTATTTGGAGAAGCTTCAATAAGCTACCCTACCACTTACCAGCTGATCATTTTCAGTAAGTTAATATCTGTCTGCATTTGTGCAATGGGAATAAAAAAAAATTTCCTCACAGAGTTGTCGTGATGATTACGTGAGTTAACATATATGAAGCTCTTTAAACAGCGTCTGGCATTCAGTAAGCGGTAGAGGAGTACCTTGTTTTCCACAAACTTAAGAGCTATGACTGTACTTTCCAATTTTCAGCCTGCTTAAAACATTAAGCGACAAAATTCCTGTAACAGTGAAAGCAGCACAGGTTGGAATACCTAAACTCTAGTCTCCCACAAATAAGTTACACATCCCTGAGTGAATTATTCAACCTCTCTGGCACTCGGTGTCCTTATCTGTCAAATGGGGGAGGGGAGGAGAAAACTACCTCTGGGGTCCCTCTGAGCTGAAAAACATTCTGACACCCTATCCGATTTAGATAAGATTACCCCCAGCCACCGGTTGTCACCAAGGACAAATACCAACGATTTTCTTACAAAAAGGGCTTGGAGTTACAAGCTCGGTTTATTCCAAAGGCTATTTTCTAAGCAGGTCAGTATCTTTTCCAGAGCATAGTCTTGAAAGTTTAAACAAATGGCACCCTCTCTTCCCTTTTTTGAACAGAGCTTTAAGTTTTGTTAAGCTTTTTAAAAAATTATTTTCCTTTATTATTATTTTAATTTTTTTTAACGTTTATTTTTGAGAGAGAGCACACACGCAGAGGAGGGACAGATAGAGAGGGAGACAGAGGATCTGAAGTGGGCTCTGTGCTGACATCAAAGAGCCCAACGCGGGGCTTGAACTCAGGAAGCTCAAGATCATGACCTGAGCCGAAATCAGATGCTTAACTGACTGAGCCACACAGGCGCTCCATATATTTTTTTTTATTTTTTAGAGACACAGGGTAAGAAAATGCGCCTGCACGGTGGGGGGGGGGGAATCTTAAGCAGGCCCCACGCTCAGCCTGGAGCCTGATATGGGGCGCGATGCAGGGCTCGATGCAGGGCTCGATCGTGCGACCCTGGGGTCATGACCTGAGCTAAAATCAAGAGTCAGCTGTTCAACCAAGCCACCCAGGTGCCCTAAATTTTTTAATTTTTTTTTTTAACATTTATTTATTTTTGAGAGACAGAGCACGAGCAGGAGAGGGGCAGAAAGAGAGACACAGAATCCAAAGCGGGCTCCAGGCTCTGAGCTGTCAGCACAGAGCCCAACATGGGACTCGAACTCACAAATGCAAGATCATGACCTGAGCCGAAGTCAGATGCTTAACCGACTGAGCTACCCAGGTGCCCCTAATTTTTTTTTAACATGAAAAAGCTCCCTTTAAAAGACAGCCAGCTACCCAAAGAATACCAATACTACTCCAGAATGAAGAGGTAAAATTTAACATAGCACTCACCTGTATTTAGATGCAATATAAAGTTAGAAAAAAAATTAATGTTTAGATCAAGTAGAAAATCAGCAAAAGACTATGTGTATTAAGTAGCTAGCTTCCTTGTTGGTACTTTAAGACTGGGGAAAACTGCCTGAAATAATGAATGGGTATCTTGCACAGTGATTCAGAGACAATATAAACTTGGAGATATGTTCTGGGGCAAATTATCCTTATGGTTCCCTTTGTAATAAAGCTATTTCTCCACATATGGCCAGCATATATACTAACAGTACTTTGTTGATCTGGTTACAATGAATTCTCCACAATTCAATTCAACAAGTATTTACTGACCACCTCCAATCCGCCTAGCACTGGCCTGTACAATAAATGCTTTCTTTGGTCCCAGGCCATGTAACAGCCACTCTCTAAAATGAAAGTATCTTATTGTGTCCTGGAGGCACAGCAGGAAAGAGAAGGGAGGGGCACAGCTTCAGGCTAAACTGTAGCTCAATTTTTTTCGATTGCACTGGCCAAATCAAGTAATTTCAAAGTGGGAAGGCCTTTTAGAAAATCGAGTTAATTTTACTGATGACAAAACTGAGAGCTGGAGAAGAGTCCTGTATTAGGTCACTAATACAAGGTCACTCGGGCAACCAGTCTCCCCGATGGCCTGGTGCAATTTCCACAAATTCCCTTCACTCTTCACCCACTCGAAGACAAGCAAGAGTTAACTAGGGGGTCTTCACCCACTCGAAGACAAGCAAGAACCGAGGGGGTTGGGGGAACCACGTAATCTTCCGGACAGATCATTTTTAAAAGTCTTCAAAATATTCCATAAGGCAGAAAGAGAAAGTGGGATGTACAAAATCTCTACTAGATCCGAACCACGTCTTTATCCACTCTAAGCTTCCAATATCCTTTAATCACCGCTCGCGGGTGGAGGTGGGATGAGAAGCAGGTGATCTGGAAACACGTAAGCGGCACCTCAAAACGTGTCCATTACTCGGCCTTCCTCATTTTTCACCTCGAGGTCCTGAAGGACCCCGAAAAAAAAGTCTCTCACTGGAATCAAAGCAAATGGCGACGAAGGACGGGCAGTAAAATCAGACAAGGGTCGGCTCGCTCGCGACCCGGTTCTCAGAAACGTCAAAGGACGATGACGACACTGCGGACTAGGGGCCCGGAAGGGGCCCGCAGACGGCTTCTCCCCAGGGCTCCGGGTACCCCCGGCCACTAGACCCTCACCCCCTCCCCGCCTGGACCCGGGGGCGGGGCGGGACGTCTCCCGGGGGACGGCGCTTCCAACCGTCGGGCCAGGGGCTTGGACTTTCTCCACACTCCCCCGGGCCGCCTGGAGGGACCCCAGGGCCGCAGCTGCAGAGCCCACCCTCACGCACACACCCTGCGGCGCCGCCCGCCCTCCCCAGAGGCCGGCCCCAAGTCTCACCGTGAGCCCCGGGAGCAGCCTGGGGGCGCTGGGCGAGAAAGGGGAGCTGACTCTGGGGCTCAGGCCGGCAGAACGGCGCTGCACACGGACCTAGGCCCTCCCGACGCCTCGACACAGACACAATGAGTCACAAAGACAGGAAGTGTGTCAGCATCTCGCCTTCCGGGACTGCGCTGTGCTTCCGGGTCCTCTCTAGGAGCGCAGGAGGAGTTTGCATCTCGATTCCCGAATCGCTAGATCCCGCTCTTGCCTTCGGTGCTCAAGCCTCCAGTCTTAAGGTTACCGCGCTCGGCGGGTGCGCCGGGAGTTAATTCGGGGAATGGACCGGAGGCGGGGTTCAGGCTTACGAGACACAAACGGCCCAGCTCAGACACCAGTCCATATGATAATTCGATTTCTCTCCTGCCCTTTCCATTTCGGGCAGTCATTGTAGTAATTATAGTTCTTATCAAGCAATAATAATTCTTAGTAATTGTATGTCTGTGGCCAAGGAACTGAAACAGGGGTATGTAAACAGAGGAAGATCAAAGTGAAGCCAGGGGTGGCTGGTTTCATAAAACTGCCATGGTAGCTTCTCTCTGACCCTGGAGATGACAGTCAATTAAGTGCGTGGGGTTTTCCAATATTTGGCCTGTGCACAAAGGACGTATTTCCATAACTAAAGTAGTTACAAGATTCTGTGTTCTGCTCATGTGGCATATGGTATTACAGCAGTTTAAGGGGAGTTTTCAGAGTAATAACAGACACTTTTGCCTTCAGGGTACTTTCACAACCTACAATTCTCACTTCAGCTTTAGCTGGGAAAGTCAACCTTGCTCTGCCTTCTGTGTAAGGGTGACCACAGGCTTTAATGGTTGTAACTTTGCTCTATATTCCAAGTCAGGTTCATGAGAGAGACTGGACTTAGTAGTGGTTGCACCACTCCTATTGCTTGGGAGAGATTACTTAAAAGAAAAACAAACAAAAAACAAAAACAAAAAAACTTGATCGGGCGCCTGGGTGGCTGAGTGGATTAAGCATCTAATTCTTGATTTTGGCTCAGGTCGTGATTTCATGGTGGTGAGGTGAGATCCAGCCCGGTCTCCAGCTCCCACCTCAGCATGGAGCCTGCTTAGGATTCTCTCTCTCTCTCTCTCTCTCTCTCTTTCTCTCTCTCTCCTCTCTCTGCCCCTCCTCCACTCATTCTCTCTCTGTCTCAACAAAACAAAACAAAACAAAACAAAACCTGTGAAAACTAAGAGACAATTACAGTACTGTTACATGAAAATTGCGAAGTGGAGGAAAAAAAATCACTTGTAATCCCTCTACCCTAACAAGAATGTGATGGCTTTAATTTATCCCTTTCCTCTCTGCTTTCATACATATCATATCTTTTTTATTTATTATTATTTTTAAAGTTTATTGATTTATTTTGGGAGAGAGAGAGTGAGCTCGTGCATGGGGAAGTGACAGAGAGAGAGAGAGAGAGAGCTCGTGCATGGGGGAGTGACAGAGAGAGAGAGAAAGAGAGAAAGAGAGAGAGAGAGAGAGAGAGAGAGAGAGAGAGAGAGAGAGAATCCTAAGCAGGCCCTGGGCTGTCAGCACAGATCCTGACTTGGGACTCCATCTCATGACTCTGGGATCATGACCTGAACCGAAATCAAGAGCTGGATGTTTAATCGACTAAACCACCCAGGTACACCTTTTTCATTTATTATTTTAAACATCGTTCAAAACTACAGTTGTATTGGATAGGTGGCTGGGAAGCCTGAAGTACCTGCCACATTAATGCTGTGTAACCACTTTTTGCACCAGAGTTGAATGGATCAGGTCTGGGCATGTGATGGAAGCTGAGCTTGGATATACTCTGACCACTGGAACTATGGAGGCAGCCTGGCCTCAGAGTTCTAATGGAACAGTAGGGAAGTAAAGCATTGGATTCCCTTTCTTGGGGGAGTTTAAATGGGAGATACATATTGAAACAATCAGAAAGCAGGGCAAGGGGTACCTGACTGGCTCAGTCGAAACAGCATGTGACTCTTGATCTCAGGGTCATATGTTCGAGTCCTATGTTGGATGTAGAGATTACTAAAGAAAATAAACTTAAAAAAATGCTGTGAGTGTAGCACAGTGTTCGCTTAAAAAAAAAAAAAATCAGCACAAGAAGAAATCAGTCAGCCGAAGCCATTAGGTGATAGAAGCATAGAAGACATGAGTAAACAGAGGTTTGAATAGAGAGAAAAACTGAGTCATGGAAACAAAGACAATGAGGGGCTGGTTCACCACATGGCAGAGCTCACAGAGGAGGGCCATCTGGTGCTGAGGGCCCACAGCAGAATGAGGTGACAATCTAAGTAACTTTCAGGCCCCAAACAACATTTTGTCTTTGAGATTGCTCAACTTTGCTGCAGAGGTCAGTGCACCCGGTGGCCCTATGTCTCCATGTGTCCTTACAATAAATCCTTTGCCAACAAAAGAACCCAACTTTGTTTCTTGCCACCTGGAATAGCCCAGTCTGATTGATGTGAAATCATGTGTACCATTTACTTTTTTAAAATCTTTTTTATTAAGTAATCTCTATGCCCAACATGGGGCTCAAACTCACAAGCCAGAGATCAAGAGTTGCCATGTTCTACCAACTGAGCCAGCTAGACACCCCTCATGTGTACTATTTAAAAACACTTAATATCATATCATTAACATTTCACATTTTGCCTCACAGAGTGGATAATTATCATTTAATAGCTATATAGTATTCCATTGAGCAACTGTACCATTAATTATTTAGAATTCCTCTATTTCTAGGGGCGTCTGACTGGCTTAGTCAGTAGAACCTGTAACTCTTGATCTTGGGTGTAGGGCTTACTTTAAAAAAAAATGGGGCGGGGCGCCTGGGTGGCTCAGTCGGTTGAGCCTCCGACTTCAGCCAGGTCACGATCTCGCGGTCCGTGAGTTCGAGCCCCGTGTCGGGCTCTGGGCTGATGGCTCGGAGCCTGGAGCCTGTTTCCGATTCTGTGTCTCCCTCTCTCTCTGCCCCTCCCCCGTTCATGCTCTGTCTCTCTCTGTCCCAAAAATAAATAAACGTTGAAAAAAAAATTAAAAAAAAAAATGGGGCACCTGGGTGGCTCGGTCTGTTAAGTGTCTAACTCTTGAGTTCGGCTCAGGTCATGCTCTCATGGTTTGCGAGTTTGAGCCCTGTGTCGTGCTCTGCGCTGAGGGTGCGAAGCCTGCTTGGGATTCTGTCTCCCTCTCTCTCTGCCCCTCCCTGGCTTGCTCTCTATCTCTCTCTCTCTCTAAATAAACTTTAAAGAAATAATAAAAAATTAAAAAAAAAAAGAATTTCTCTATTTCTAGACACGTAGAATACTTCTAATGTCTTGCTAGTCAAAGAAACATTTGAATGAAGATTTTTATGCAAATGTCTTTTGAATTATTTAATTACGACGGGTTCTTACAAGTGGGTTTACTGAGTTAATAGGTATGAACTTTAAAAATATATCTATTACCATATTTTTTCCCCAAGGAGATTTAATTCTTATCTTCGTTCTGCAGCTAAGTTACTTACACCAGAAGGATGACAAATGCCCTTCTATTGACCATACTTAATTTATTGGGCCGCACCACAGACTTATGGCAGACTTTATTTATAGCCATGTATCACCTATTATGTATCAAGTATTATGCTTGATTTTGGAGGATATAAAAGTGACATTGAGCTGGTCTTCAAGAATTTTTCAAGAAGTCCGGTAGGAGACACTAGACTAAGGTGTGGGTCACCAAAATACAAAGTGAAAAGGTGCATAAATCCAGAGGCACATAAACACATTTTTCTGGCCTGATTGCAGGTTTCTCAGGGAAGCAGGAAGGGTTGTGTGGGGTCCCTCTTCTGCAGAGAGGTCCCTCTCTGCTAGTAGAAGAGGGAGTTGTCTCAAACCTGCTCTGAGGTCAGCTCTGTTGCCACCCTCCCCCCCCCCCACCTCTTCCTGTCCCTAAGTGCCACTGCCTGCTGGGTCCTCTGGCCTGGAACAGCCTCTTCTTCAGTTTCCAGACCTACGAAAGGTCCATGACACATAAAATCGTTGTGCACAATAGATTTAACCTTCAGTTTCTGAATAAATGAAGGAGATTATAACAGTGCAGACTGGAATCAACTCAAGGTGAATATTTAACATTTTCAGTCATCTCAGCCATTAGGGATTATTCCCCAGCCAGCTCTCTAATGCTTATCCCCACTTGAAGTTCTCTGCTTTGTTCAGAATCTTCTTTTCATCCCCTTTCTTCTAGGATCCTAACAATCTCTCAGAGTTTTTATTCCGTTGAGCATCGACTTCTCTTTATGTATGTCAATCCTCCTCACCTCAACCCCACCCCTAGTGCTCACAAGTACCCCTGATAAATATTTGCTATTCAAATAATGGATTGCAATGTGAGAATGCAGGTTTCACTGAGAGAAACCTTCCAGAAGCACCTGTCAGATGTGTGTGATTATGGGAGTGATGCAGACAGGTTTGTGGATGAGAGAAAAACCTTTCTCCTTCCCAAAGATATGGAAAACATTCCCCAGAAGCCACACAGAATTGAGATGTCAGAGATGCAAAAGAGACTGGGCTGCCTTCTCTCTTGTGTTAGAAAATCTCATAATTCTGCCCCCACCCCCATTCCCAGCAGACTTTCACATCTCTTCAGCTAGAAAGAGAATCACATAGCCACGCCAAGAACCATCAGAGCTTAGAGGATGGAACTAGCCAACCATGATTGGCTAAGATGTATGAAGATTCACTACCTGGGGCATGGTATCTGTGAGCTGTATGGAAGGTAAGAACCTGAGCAAAAGTAGCCAACAGGGAGAAAAATAGGACAGCTGAGCTCCTTAGGGCAGAACGGGCAGAAATTTGAGTACTCACCAACAGGTTCTGCCCCATTGGACATGAAGCTTAAATATCTAGGACACTCTTCTCTGAGACATTGTTTAATCCATGGGATGACTGAAGAATCTGGTGAACTCCAGGGCACCTGGGTGGCTCAGTGGGTTAAGTGTCTGACTTCGGCTCAGGTCATGATCTCGTGGTTCGTGGGTTTGAGCCCCATGTCGGGCTCTGTGTTGACAGCTCAGAGCCTGGAGCCTGCTTTGGATTCTGTCTCTCTCTCTGTCTGCCTCTCCCCTGTTCATTCTCTCTCTCTCGCTCTCTCTCAGAAATAAACATTAAAAAAAAAAAAAAAAGAATCTGCTGAATTCCTCTTAAGCTTCACCAGATACCAGGCATAGTGTACTTATTCCAAGTGTACAAATTAGAGTCAAATGGAGCTGAGTTCAAGTCTCAACTCCACCATTAACTAGTTATGTGTTTGGGGCTGCTTAATAACCTATCTCTAAGCTTTCAGTTTCTTCATCTGTAAAATGATGATAGTTAATAACTGATAATTATTGATTGATAATAACTGGTAGCTGATAATGGTGATACTGACCTCACAACGTCTCTGTGGGAGGTAAGTGTCTGATAGCAAAGCATTTGGCACACAGTGAACACTCAATGCATGTTGCTTATCCTGGTTACTGTTATTTTTATATTTTTTAATTTTTATTCTTGAGAGAGAGACAGACAGACAGAGCATGAGTGGGGGAAGGCAGAGGGAGAGAGGGAGACACAGAATCTGAAGCAGGCTCCAGGCTCTGAGCTATCAGAGCCCAATGCGGGGTTCAAACCCACAAACCATGAGATCATGACCTGAGCCAAGGTCGGACCCTTAACCGACTAAGCCACCCAAGCACCCCATATCGTTCTTTTAATCATAATCTTAACTGGAAGAGGGAATAATGGCACTTACATCAGTATGGGGGAAAAGAGACAAGTACATAATCCAAGAAGACCCTTTCCCAGTGGCACTATGGGAAAGGCAAAACGTCTTTGTTCATGATCATTGAAGACCTCTCTGATTATTTCCTAAAGACAGATTCCAAGAAATGAGGATTGCCGGGCCCACAAATAGTCAGAGGGTCTACATGAAATAGTGCTGGTGACCCTAAGTTTGCTGTTGGCAAGTGAGCTCAGCTCATGAGATCAGATGACATCCGTACAAGGGTTTTGAAAGAACTCCAAGTACCACTAAATGTAATGATTTACTATTACAAAGCAATACCGTACCTAAGGCCTGGCAGGCTGCCCTGAACAAATAAAAGTTTCTGAAGAGCATTCCAGAAACTGTGGGCTCCCAAGGTTGACTTCTGTGATGTGAAAGCTGGTGGGGTTAAGACTAATGGGGGGCATCCCTAACAGGCCGCTGACACTAGGCACTAGGGCCCTTGGGGGTGTTTCCTCAAATGAAAGTCTAGTGACATCCTGTCGTGGGCTCCTCAGGGTTGTCCCTGTGGGGGCCAGGTGTGCCCTGGGTTTATAGTGAGAATCTGTTTGATTCAGTTTTATACCCAGGAATATTAATACATTGGGGTCACTATAAACTAGATTTAGCTAGCAGGATGCCTGGCTGGCTCAGTTGGTGGAGCACCCAACTCTTGATCTTGGGGTTGTAAGTTTGAGCCCCACACTGGGTGTGGAGATTACTTAAAAATAAAATCTTAAAAAAAAAGATTAAAAAATTTTTAGCTAGAGATCTTTTGGGTCACCCAGATAGTGTGATTTCAGGTACCAAATCTTTGTGAGGGTGGCATTGTGCTGAGGAATTTTCCAAGGCCCAAATAGCCACATATCCCCATGATTTTCTTCTTTGGTGTGGATTTTACTCTTTTTTTTTTTTTTTTTTTAACATTTTATTTTACTTTTTGAGAGACAGAAAGAGACAGAGCATGAGCAGGGAAGGGGCAGAGAGAGAGGGAGACACAGAATCCAAAGCAGGCTCCAGGCTCCAAGCTGTCAGTACAGAGCCTGACGCGGGGCTGGAACCCACGAACCAGGAGATCATGACTTGAGCTGAAGTCATATGCTCAACCGACTGAGCCACCCAGGTGCCTCGATTCACCTTTCAGGGTGTTGTCCTTAGAGGTTCCTAGCTTTAGGCAGAAGGCTCAGGTCCCTGATTTTGTCTCCTATCCCCCTGGTGTGTCACCTGTTAAAACCCATGTTCTGGGCACCAGAGATGAGCAGACACTCTAGGGAAAAGTCACTCTACAGCGTGCTTATCCCTCTGGATTGCTGCTTTCTGTCATTTTTTTTCTGGCCTCCAAGGGATTCCCTTACTTTCCCACGAGCCCATTCACACATTAGTAGAAGATGCTTTTTTGCATGGAACCCATCATTTGTCGGTGTGCTATATGGGGAGGGTTTCTCTGCTCATCTTGGCTGCCATATGGCTAGAAGGGGAAGTCCAGGAGGATTATATTTAAGACTTGCAAGTCTGAAAAATTATAGATGGCGTGCCTGGAGTAAAACAGGCTTGATGATTACATCTCGGAACGCTAAAATGAAGAGGCTCGAGCAGGGTACAAAGGAAAAATACCTGGAGATTCTGCTTTTATAGAGAAGATAGTGTGTTTATGGATCTTATTCCAAGGGGACAAGCCCTCCGTGAGTGCTTGCAAAATGAACGGGAGGCAGGTAAGGGCAGAATCGGATGGGGTTTTTAGTTGGTTGAATAACCAGACCCAAGTTATATTGGCAAATCCACAGCAACTTAAAAAGAAATTAATGTTTTATTTATTTTCGAGAGAGAGAGACAGAGCACTAGTGGGGGAGGGGAAGAAGGCGAGGGGGGCCCAGAATCTGAAGCAGGCTCCAGACTCTGAGCCAGCAGCACAGAGCCTGACACAGGGCTCAAACTCGTGAACCATGAGATCATGACCCGAACTGAAGCTGGATGCTTAACCGACTGAGCCACCCAGGCGCCCCTTACAAATTCACAGCAACTTTGAATGCACCCTCCAGAGCAGCTACTACTGGGTTCCGCCCTGTTTCCTATTCAACGGGATCCTCTTATATATGCTTTATACGAACTGTTTCCTGTTTTACCAATGTTATATATAGGAATGTTGGTGACAGAAAGTTAGATTTGTGTATGACCGAGGCTAACAGTGTTAACTTGCGTGTTGAAGGTGGAAAAGCAAGCCCTACACCCACACCCCAAATAGGGAATGGGTGAGTTAAAATCTAACAGAGCCAAACATTCTGCATCCAGATGGAAAAGTCTACAACACACCCCTGTGGCCACCATCCGAGATGGAACATCAGCCTGGAAAAAATAAGTCAGAAAGGACTGGATGTGGAAGATGTGGCTTTTTGACAGCAATAGTGGTGAACAAGGCTCGGGGCTCTCCATGGACTGTAAACTCCAAATGAGCCAAGAATGTGGTTCAGTAACAGTTGAGCAGCTCTTGGGCTCCGTGGACAGCAGCACAGAGTCCGAACATGAAGTGAGAGGTCCACATGAAGTGGACCATGAAGTGACCTACCTCCACAATGGTCAGGCTACCTGGGTGCAGGGCCTTGCCTTCTGGGCACCAGAACAAGCCAGAGTGCAGGGCAGGAGGGTTAGCAACATGGGAAAGGGGCAATGGAAGCTTCTCCCCTAGGGTTCTGCCAGAAGTTCAAGTTCGGCTTAGGCTGAATGGGGAGCCTCTGAGGGAGACTGTGTTAGTCTGCTGGGGTGCCTTGACAAAGTACCATGGGTAGGTGTGGGGGTGTCTGGGTCTCAGTCGGTTAAGCATCCAACTTTGGCTCAGGTCATGATCTCACGGTTCTATGGGCTCAAGCCCCACATCAGGCTCTGTGCTGACAGCTCGGAGTCTGGAACCTGCTTCAGATTCTGTGTCTCCCTCTCTCTCTGCCCCTCCCCCACTTGTGCTCTGTCTCTCTCTTTCTCAAAAATAAATAAACAGTAAACAAAACAAGACAAAACAAAACACCACAAAGTACCATGAACTGGGCAGCTTCAACAACAGACGTGCATCGTATAAAGTCTGGAGACTAGAAATCCAAGATCAAGGTGTCAACAGGATTCATTCCTTGGCTTATAGATGCCTGTCTTCTGTCTTTCCTGTCCATCTGTCTTCACATGGCCTTCCCTTGTGTGTCTGTGTCCTAATGTCCTCTTCTTTCTTTCTTTCTTTTTTAATTTTTTAATGTTTATTTATTTCTGAGAGGCAGAGAGCGGGAGAGGGACAGAGAGAGAGGGAGACACAGAATCCGAAGCAGGCTCCAGGTTCTGAGGAAGCGTTCAGCACAGAGCCTGAAGCAGGGCTCAAACCCACGAACCATGAGATCACGACCTGAGCTGAAGTCAGATGCTCAAATGATTGAGCCACCCAGGCACCCCCTACTGTCCTCTTCTTTTAAGGAGCCCAGTCCTATTGGATTAGGGCTCACCCAGTGACCTTTTTTTTTTTTTTTTTTAGATTTTATTTATTTTTTTTTCATCGTTTTTTTTTTTAATTTATTTTTGGGACAGAGAGAGACAGAGCATGAACGGGGGAGGGGCAGAGAGAGAGGGAGACACAGAATCGGAAACAGGCTCCAGGCTCTGAACCATCAGCCCAGAGCCCGACGCGGGGCTCGAACTCACGGACCGCGAGATCGTGACCTGGCTGAAGTTGGACGCTTAACCGACTGCGCCACCCAGGCGCCCCTAGATTTTATTTTATTTTTTTTTAACTAATGTCTACACCCAGGGGCACCTGGGTGGCTCAGTCGGTTAAGTGTCCAACTTCAGCTCAGGTCATGATCTCATGGCTTGTGAATCAAGCCCCACATCAGGCTCACTGCTTTCAGCACAGAGCCTGCTTCATGCTTCAGATCGTCTGTCCCTTCTTTCTCTGACCCTCCCCTGCTGGTTCTCTCTCTCTCTCTCTCAAAATAAATAAATAAACTTAAAAAAAAGTAATCTCAAACTTACAACCCCAACACCAAGAGTCACACACTCCACCAACTGAGCCAGCCCCTGTCCTTAAGTAATCTTTGAGATATAATTGACATAGGACATTATATTAGTTTCAGGTGTGCAACATAATGATTTGATATAGGTATGTATTGCAATGTGATCACACTAATAAGCCTGTCTAACATCTGTCACCATAGTTACAATTTTTTTTTCTTGTGATGAGAACTTTTAAGATCTACTCTCTCAGCAACTTTGAAATAGTCAGTATAGTGCAATTATAGTTGCCATGCTGTCCATCATGTCCCCATGACTTATTTATAACTCGAAGCCTGTACCATTGATCCCCTTCACCCATTTTGCTCAACCCCCTGCTTTGCCCCTCTCTGGCAACCACCAATCTGTTCTCTCTACTTATGAACTTCCCACCCCCTAGATTCCACACAGAAGTGAGATCATACATATGCTACTTGTCTTTCTCTGTCTGATTTATTTCACTTAGCATAACGCCCCCGAGGTTCATCCATGTTGTCCCAAATGGCAAGATTTCATTCTTTTTAATGCCTGAATAGTATTCCACTGTATCTATCTGTCTGTCTGTCTCTCTCTCATCACATTTTCTTTATCCACTCATCCACCTGTGGACACTTAAGTTATTTCCATGTCTTGGTTATTGTAAATAATGTTGAAATGAATATGGGGGTGTAGATATCTTTTAGAGTTAGTTTTAAATTTTAAACATAGGGATTCTTGTCTTTATGCTTAAAACAGTGGTTGAATTGTAGCAAGGTGACCAGAGGGAGGAGGAAGTCAAGTCCAGCTTGGTTCTGCTCAGCTGGGACCATTGATGATCCTCCTACAATTGAACTCCCCCCCCCCCCCCCCCCCCGTTTACAGGCCTATTCATATCAGGGAAGGATATGATCACTGGATTTCAGCAGAGATCACTCTGGAAGGTCACTATAGGATTCAGACGGCCTTGGTTCTAATCTTGTGTGTACTATGCACTCTCAGTCTAGTTATGTAACCTCTTGGGGCTTCAGTTTCTCTGTAAAACTGGGATTATAACAGCGTCTACTCCATCAGGTGGTCATGAGGCTCTAGTTGAGTTGACTGGTATAAAGCCACTGGTGAGGTGCCTGGCATGCCGTGAACTATTGTGGTTAACTAGTAATGTCATTGTTATGGTGATTATATATTTGGACTCACTCACATGGGACACAAGATGAGTTCAGGGCTCTGGGCTGTTGAATGATCCTTGGACTTAGGCTGCACGTGTAGGCCCATCTGCCAGCTCTTTCCTGCCTGTATGTCAGTGCTCAGGCATCTCTGTCTACATACAGCACACAAAGGTGCCAGGGATATATAGGAGAGCTCGGTACAACTCCAGTGGCTCTGACAGGCATCCAGCCAGGACAGGGTGGCCTTCCTCACCCTTTAAGAACCAAAGTCAAGAAGACAGTGATACCACTGGGCTGTGTTCCCAGGTCTTGCTTTCATTCGCCCAATTCATATGCAAATTTTGCATGACCTTCTTTGAAATTCTGGGACTCAACCTTACAACATGTTACTAAGACTTCTCTGATCATTGGAGTGTCAATCACTGGCAAATTGAGAGTCATTTATGGCAGTGCCTCCCCCAGATTGCCTTTGGTAAAGGCCAAATGGCAGAGGAGAGAGACACATGGCACAGAGATGGGTCTCAGAGCTGGGCCAGAACCTGGGGAGCAGCTAACGAACCCCAGAACTTCCTCTAAACATCTGAGTAGCGTGTAAAGGAGGAGGATCCTCATCGCTGCAAGAGAATTGCAGCGTAAAGAAACACATTGTGGATGTATAGACACGTCCAGGCAGCACGGGGTGGCTGGCCATGGAGTGAACTGTCATTCGTGACCACGTGGTCCTTAAAGCTTCCAGTTCCAGGAGTCACAGTCTGATTTCAACAATCGATGACAGGCACTGAATGTTAAGAGAGAATAAGGAAGGATACAGTAGAGGGCTAATTGGAATTTCTAGAGGACTTTGCAATAGGAAGAACACGTGAAAACTTACAAGTAGCATTTTATCAGGAAAGTAAGGAAAGGCAGGTTGGTTGAAAGAATGATGGCAGGCAGACTTCAGATGCCTTGGACACGAAGACCAAAAGAAAACCAAACATTTTATGCAGTTTAGGCAGGAGATGAACAGAGATCTGGTGGGGAGGGGGAGCTAACTTCAGAACGGGGCTCTGTGTGAAAGTATGTCAGCATGTACGTATGCAAGAGTACTTTGCTGCAAAACACAGCAACACATTGGTCATTATAGAAGGGTGGTCACTGAAGGATAGATCGGCAAGAAGAGAGAAGAGCCAGGATTTGACCGTGGCAGGAAAGAAAAGACCAGGAGTTGAATGTGGTGGCCCGGTCAGTTGCAGGGGCTGGGCTAAGGGTGGTGGAAACAGAGCTGAGAAGTTTTAATCAGTCACACAGGTCACAGCAATTTGCATTGGGCAGGACTTAAGGGACAGAAGTGAAGAGAGAAAGGGGGAAGCTGGGCATGATGCCCACTTGGGTGGTTGGTGTTTGGGGTTATCAAAGGGAGGCTAATGAGCTAGGAAGAAGCATCGAGGACGGTAGGTGGAACCCAGGCAGTGGCTTCAGGGAGACACATTGCCCGTTTGGATGCAGCAAGCCACAGCCCAAGAGGAGACGGCGGTGAAGGAGCTTGGGGGAAAGTTTCAGTGATTCTGTAACTCCCTCCCTTGCCTCCATGACTTCACTGGTGGCAGTACAGTGTGTATGTTACACATGACTTCACGCAGTTGGTCCCCAGCCTCTCCATTCACTGGAGCCCAGCGAATGCCCCATCGGGGATACCCAGGGACCGGTCCATGGTCCCTGCATAGTACCCTTGAGGCTCAGCGCCTCATCCCCTGTGGTTTCCGCCACGTCACTGAGGTGTAAGGCTGTCTCCCAGAAGCCACTGTGGTGAGGTGGTTACATGTTGGAATAAGCTCTCTGTGTATCTCTCTTTACAGCCAGATGGGGAGGTAAGGGGACTCCATGAAAAAAGAACATGCAAACTGGAGTCACTTGGCTTCTGCCTCTTACTGGGTGTGTGGTTTTGTGCAAGCAACTTGACCTTTCAAACCGTCTACTCCTTATCTGTGCAATAGGGATGATTCTGGCCATGGCTACCCACTCTGCTGTCTTGAGGATCATGCAGACTGGTAGATATGACAAGCTTTATCAATTATTATTATTAAAAAAATTTTTTTAATGTTATTATTTATTTTTGAGACAGAGAGAGACTGAGCATGAGCAGGGGAGGGGTAGAGAGAGAGGGAGACACAGAATCGGAAGCGGGCTCCAGGCCCTGAGCTGTCAGCACAGAGCCTGACGCGGGGCTCGAACTCACAGACTGTGAGATCATGACCTGAGCCAAAGTCGGACACTTAACCGACTGAGCCACCCAGGCGCCCCTATTTTTTTAAAATTTTTTAACATTTATTTATTTTTGAGACAGAGAGAGACAGAGCATGAATGGGGGAGGTTCAGAGAGAGAGGGAGTCACAGAATCCGAAACAGGCTCCAGTCTCTGATCGGTCAGCACAGAGCCCGACGCGGGGCTCAAACTCACGGACCGAGAGATCATGACCTGAGCTGAAGTCGGATGCTTAACCGACTGAGCCACCCAGGCGCCCCTCAATTATTTTTTTAAATTTATTTTTTAAGTGATCTCTACATCCAACGTAGGGCTCAAACTCACAACCCCAAGATTAAGAGTTGCATGCTGTACCAACTGAGGCACCCCTGGCAATGCTTTTTAAACCACAATGTACCTAATAAGTGGCAAACCTCACCATTCTTTAAATGCTGAAAACTGCATTTCTCCCTACCTTGCAAACTATAGCTGGGGGAAAGATCCTGGACAATTTATTTGGTGGGGGTCTGGATTAAAGGAAAAAAACCAAATAACAGTATTTTTTTTCAAACAGTTTTTTCCAAATTGTCCACATTCACTCTGAAAGAAGAGACACTCATCCCAGCAAGCCCACTGTCAGGGGCTGCCTCCCCAGAGGCCCTGAAACACAGACAGTGCCTGACCTGCAAATGCTCTCCTGCTCAGCCAGAGAACAGCCAGATGGCTATTGCCACCTCCCTTCCTGTGCAAACACCTCTCACCCAGCCGAGTAAACAGGCCTCCCTGGGTAAAGAGGTGCCTCCATGCTGCTTCTGTGTGGTGTAGCCCAGAAACAGGGAGGCTGATCCACAGGCTTGGGCTGTGTTTTCAGTCAGGGCCCCCAAGCCACAGGGTCATCTGTCTTGGCTCCTTCTCTGTGTAAACAGGGCTGGCAGCCCATGTGGTTTGAGTATAGCCAGGGCCCTCCTCTCACTCCTCCCGGTGCAAACAAATTACAAAGAATCTTTGTAACTGTCCAGTGGAGTGGCTCAGCCCAGAGGAAGGGAGCCTGCGCTGGGAGGGGGCCAGGGTGGAGCCGGGGGTGCTGGGGGCGGCCAAGGGGCGGTGCCCACAACATCCCCTGTGCCATTTGATGGCGCAGCTTTGCTGTGTCTAACCCCCAGAGGAGAGGGTCTGTCACCTGCAGCACAAACCCGGGGGCTGAAATTAAGGGAGGCAACAGAGCTAATATCCCCCAGCCCCAACACCTTCCCTACTGTAGCATTTCAGGTGTGGTTAAAAAAAAAAAAAAAAAAAAAGGACTGAGCCTGGGCGGTTCAGTCTTGATTTCAATTCAGGTCATGATCTCACAGTTGGTGAGTTCAAGCCCCTCATTGGGCACCACACTGACAGTGCAGGGCCTGCTTGGGATTTTCTTTCTCTTTCTCTGTCTGCCCCTCTTGTACTCGCTCTTGCTCTCTCAAAAATAAATAAATAAATAGATAAATAACTTAAAAAAAAATAAAAAGGACTAAGCCCCCCTCTTAAAGCAGTGCAGGATGGGGGTGGCTCAGTGGATTGAGCCTTTGACTCTTGATTTCAGCTCAGAGGTTCTCATGATCTCATGGTTCATGAGTTCGAACTCTGCACTGGGATTCTCTCCCCGGATCTCCCCGCACCCCCCTCCAAAATAAGTAAACTTTAAAGAAAAAAGCAGCGCAGGATAGAAGAAAGAATATTAGTTTGGGAGTTGAACAACAAACTACTCCTGTCTCCACCCCTAATGAATGAGCTGTGTGCCCTCTGGATGGTGATACCTTAACCTCTCTTGAGTTTCCTGCCTGGATAAATTAGAATTATACTAATTGCCATATGTGGAGCCCCTCGATGTGACAGAGACTTTGGTAATGTTAATATATCAGTCCACCCAACTACCCAGGGAGGTGGGAACGACTGTCGCCACTTTAGAGATAAAGAAAGCGAGACCGGCTGGCAGAGCTGATGCGCCAAGACGCATGTGACGTGGGGGAAGTAGGTCTTCTCTTTGCCAACCCCCCATTCAGCCCCTGCAACTAAGAAAGGCAGGACTTCTTTCCTTGATGTGAAAGCGGATAGGCAGGTCCTGGACCACTTAGAACAGCCTTTATTGCTGGAAACAGAGGTTCTGACGCAGATAAGCGCAAGGCCTGGGAGTCAGGGCTCTGGCTCCGAGCACCCACCTTTCCCCGAGATCTCTTCCTCTGGGACTCATTTATCACCTTGGTTAAAATCCAGGGAAAGAGAACAATCAACAACTTGTTCCACCCGCGGGGCGGGGGAGAAACTGGCAGCAAATCCTAGAGTCGCTGTTTCCACCAGTTCTGTTCCAAGGCAATTCCTAAGTGTCTAAATTTCCGTGGCACATTTTGGAGGCTGCGTGAGGGAGGGAGAGGACCTGCAGCCCTTATACCTACAGGCAAAAATGAGCGCTGGGAGGCTTTGCTAAGGGGAAGGTGAAGACAGCTTCAGAGGATTTTGACAGGCATCTCTAGACCATCATATTCCAGGAAGGGGATCCATACGCTTCTGCCGCTGGGTCAAACGCAGCTTGCCACTTGCTTTTGTACAGCCAGAGATCTAAGAATTTTATGTGTTTACCCTGTTGGGAAAAAAAAAATAAAAAGAAGAATTGTTTGTGACAAGTGAAAATTACGTTAAATTCAAAGTTGAGTGTCCATAAATAAAGTGATTTTGGAATGCAGCCACATGCCTTCATTTACATAGAGTCTGTGGTTGCTTCTGTGCTACGGTGGCAGAGTTGAGTAGTTGTGACATCAACCATGTGTCCCGAAAAGCCTAAAATATTTACCATCTGGCCCTTTCCAAAAAAGAAAAAAAAAAAAAAAAAAAAGAGAAGTTTGCTATCTCCTGTTCTAGGAAAAAGCATGTGCTTGGGGGGAGGGCATCACCATTCTGGAGGTACATACTTATTGACTCCCTCATCTCAGTTGTGCCTGGGGTCCCCAGGGCCAGTTAGGTCTGGTTGGTAGCCTGAGGGGTGTGGGCTCTCAGACTGGAGGAGGTAGGTTGTGGTCAGTGAATGGGTAGTCAGACCTGGCCTCCTCTGCTGAACCCTTCAAAAGTCAAGTCCTTTCCTCCCCCTCCAGAGTGCTGGTAGTCAGGCTTGGGCTCCTTAGGAGGGAGGCTGGAGGGTTTTCCCCTGGAGACACTAACCAAGAGACAAGATCTAGACGCTGACAGTCAAGTCTAGTTCCCACCAGGCCCTCTAAGGGAAGCTCATTGTGGACAAATCCTGCCCACGTGCAGAGCCTTCCACGGAGCTTCCCAGAGTCCCGCACTGACGTGTGAATGGAGAGCCAAGATGTTTGAGGGAAGCCCTTATCATCTTTTTTTAAAGATTTAATTTTTTTAAATTTTATTTTATTTTTTTTTTTCAACGTTTATTTATTTTTGGGACAGAGAGAGACAGAGCATGAACAGGGGAGGGGCAGAGAGAGAGGGAGACAGAATCGGAAACAGGCTCCAGGCTCTGAGCCATCAGCCCAGAGCCCGACGCGGGGCTCGAACTCCCGGACCGCGAGATCGTGACCTGGCTGAAGTCGAATGCCCAACCGACTGCGCCACCCAGGCGCCCCAAGATTTAATTTTTAAGTAAACTCCACACCCAACATGGGGCTCAGCTCACAACCCTGAGATCAAGAGTCGCATGCTCTTCCAACTGAGCCAGCCAGGTACCCCAGGAAAGCCCTATCTTAAGGCTAGGTGTGGTGAGGTCCAGGTTTTGGGACCCATCAAGGAACACAGGACAGAGACATGGCAGTGTTGCACCACATGTTTTACTGGGTGGAGCTTGCACAGGATTGCATGAAAGGGGCCTTACAGAGACAGTGACAGCCCCCAGACGGGGAGTAAGGCAAAGGACCACTCAGGAGAGAGGGGTCTAGGACAGAGGACTTGCATGTCTAGGTGACATTGCTCAGCAGCACGGTGGGGAGATTCTGGGTCAGAATCCCCTAAGAGCAGCATTGACCTGGTGGCTTTTTATAGCCCCTGGGTTTGTCTTATCCATGGCTAGCTGATGTTGGGTGCAGTTTTACAAAGCAGGCAGGCCCTACATGGCTAAAAATATGCTTGTGCGGGCTATATTTAAAGCAATAGGATGTGTAAGAATTTGAGTTTAGCACCGGTGGGCTTTGAGCCTGCTGTGAAGTAAACAACACAGGGGCCATCTTTAGCTTATTGATGTAACAGCTGGTACAGCAAGAGAAAGACCAGGAAACCGTGATAATGAGGGAGCAGAAGGAAACATTGAATCAAACAACCTCTGCGGTTAATGTCTGCAGAGATAGGAGAAGAAATTGCAGGATGCTCTAAAAAAGGAACAGTCAGAAAACAGAAAGAGTATCTTGGAAATAAGGTTAGTGCAAAAATGGAAAGTTCATTAGAAGAGAAGGTTAAGGGGATGCCTGGCTAGCTCAGTCGGTGGAGTGTGCGGCTCTTGATCTCGGGGTTGTGAGTTTGAGCCCTAGGTTGTATGTAGAGATTACTTACAAGTAAAATCTTAAGGGGTACCTGGGTGGCTCAGTTGGTTAAGCCTCCGACTTCGGCTCAGGTCACGATCTCTCACGGTCCATGAGTTTGAGCCCCATGTTGGCCTCTGTGCTGACAGCTTGGAGCCTGGAGCCTGCTTCAGATTCTGCGTCTCTCTCTCTCTGCCCCTCCCCTGCTCACACTCTGTGTCTTTGTCTCTCTCAAAAATAAATAAACATTAAACATTAAAAAAAATTATTTTTTTAATGTTTATTTATTTTTGAGACAGAGAGAGACAGAGCATGAATGGGGGAGGGGCAGAGAGAGAGGGAGACACAGAATCGGAAGCAGGCTCCAGGCTCTGAGCCATCAGCCCAGAGCCCGATGCGGGGCTCGAACTCACGAACCGTGAGATCGTGACCTGAGCTGAAGTCGGACGCTCAACCGACTGAGCCACCCAGGCGCCCCTAAAC
>NW_024412447.1:6969435-6978903 GCF_014898765.1 Herpailurus yagouaroundi | reverse complement strand
AAAAAAATAAAATCTTGGGGCGCCTGGGTGGCTCAGTCGGTTAAGCGTCTGACTTCGGCTCAGGTCACGACCTCACGGTCCGTGAGTTCGAGCCCCGTGTCAGGCTCTGTGCTGACGGCTCTGAGCCTGGAGCCTGCTTCGGATTCTGTATTTCTCTCTCTCTGACCCTCCCCTGTTCATGCTCTGTCTCTCTCTGTCTCAAAAATAAATAAACATTAAAAAAATAATTTTTTTAATGTTTAATAAATGTTTAATGTTTAAGTGTTTAATAAATAAACACTTAAAAAAATTTAAAAAAAAAAGAAAAATAAAATCTTAAAAAAAGAGAGAGGAAGAAGGTTAAGGAAATATGCCAGCAAATAGAACAAAAAGACAAAGATTGAAAACATGAGTGAGCGCTCTCTTCAGCACATATACTGAGAATGTGAGTGAAAAACATGTGGAAATTAGAAAGTCAACCCAGGAGGTTCCACAGCTGAATTTCAGGAATTTTGGAGAGAGAATAAGGTGAAGTGGGGGGAAATCATCAACAAAAGAGTGTAGGGAAATGTCACAGAAATACAGAACACGTACAGCCTGCTGAATGCTTAGCAAGAAGGAATTTGGGAAAGAAAGAAACAAAACCTCATCGATGTGAAATTTACTACCCCAAAGTATCCAGAAACAAACAAAAGAGGTCTCATCTAAAGGACTAAGCCTCAGAATCCCAAGTAGGCACCCAGCACAGAGCCACATGCAGAGTTTGATCTTACGACCTGAGCCAAAATCAAGAGTCTGATTAACCGAGTGAGCCACCCAGGTGCCCCTGCTCCTGATTTCTTAACGGCAACACTGAAAATTAGAAGACAAAAATTCCAAGGAAGAATAATATCAAAACTAGAATTTTATACCCAAACTAAAGAAAGAGTAACAAGGACAGCAAACGGGAAGTTTCAGTTATGCAAAGTCTCAAAATATTTACTCTATGGGCACACTGTCTCAGGAAGTTTATGGAAGGATGTGTGTCAGCCAAAGAAGGTGTACTCAAGAGAGAAATTGCCGGGGTGGGGGAGGGGGGCGCCTGGGTGTCTCAGTCAGTTAAATGTCTGACTTTGGCTTGAGCCATGATCTTGCTGGTCCAGAGTTCGAGCCCCACATCGGGCTCTGTGCTGACAGCTCAGAACCTGGAGCCTGCCTCGGATTTTGTGTCTCCCCCTCTCTCTGCTCCTCCCCTGCTTGTGCTCTGTCTCTATCTCTCAAAATTAAACAAACATTAAAAGAGAGAGAGAAAGAGAGAGAGAAATGGGATCTGGCAGCAGTAGAAGACCCAGCATGGGGTGGGGCTGGGTCTGGGTCCAGGGCTTCCTGGGGTACTGCTGATGGGAGACAGGTGTCCTGAGGTGACAGGTGTGTGGCAGCTGAGACAGCAGCCAGGTCATTGTGGAGCAAGAAGAAAGAGCTCCAGGATTTATCTTTTTCCTATTTAAAAAAAAATATTTTATGGGGCATCCAGGTGGCTCAATCAGTTGAGCGTCCGACTTTTGATTTCAGCTCAGGTCGTGACCTCACAGTTCATGGGTTCGAGCCCTGCATGGGGCTCTGTGCTGACAGTGCAGAGCCTGATTGGGATTCTCTCTCTCTCTCTCTCTCTCTCTCTCTGTTCCTCCCCCACTTGTGCTCCCTCTCCTTCAAAATAAATACAGAAACTTTAAAAAAAAAACTTAAAAATATTTTATTTTTGGGGTGCCTTGGTGGCTCAATTGGTTAACTGTCTGACTTAGTTTCAGGTCCTGATCTCATGGTCTGTGAATTTGAGCCCCGTGTTGGGCTCTCTGCTTTCAGCACAGAGCCCACTTCAGATCCTTTGTCTCCCTCTCTCTCTGCCCCCCTCCCCCATAAATAAACATTAAAAAAAAGATTTTATTTTTAGATAATCTCTACACCCAGCATGCTTGAACTTACAATCCCCAGATCAAGAGTCACATGCTCTGCTGAATGAGCCAGCCAGGTGCCCCAAAAGGGCTCCAGGATTTTTCTAAAGAGGAACATACATGGCTGTACTCAGGTTATAGATCAAACTGTTCTCAAAACCTAAAAAAGACATTTTAGCTCCTATGGAAAAGGACTCTTTTGCATTTCTTAAACCACTCCCCACCGCCTTTGTTTTGTTGTTGTTTGGCGGTTTTATTATTTTTTTTTAAACAAGACAAAATCAAATTTAATAGGTATACTTATGGGGAATCCACACAGATAGGAAATTCTGAAGACAGGGAGGCCACATGAAGCTTATTTGAGCTCAGGAAAGAGGTAGGGGTCTGAGGACACAAAGGGGAGAAAAGTCAACAGCAAGAAGGTGAAAGCAGATGTTTGGAAAAACTAGATGGCTCTTTTGGGCACATGAGCTCCATTGGTAAAGGTTGGGAGGGTGGCTGTTAATACTCTGCCCAGTGCAGGTTTTCCTTTCCAATGTGAATTTACACGGTTATGGGGGAGGCAAAGTGCTTTTTCTGCATCTGCTGGGTTTTTATTAATTTTAACTTGGAATAATCTTTATGCCAAAGTGGCATATTTTGGGGTGTCTCATCCTGCACCCCTTCAACTCCTCCATCTGGAACTTTCCTGAAACTTCCACATGTTACAAGTTGAGCTGGCAAATAGTTGGTCTCCTTGAGCAAGTCTTGGTCCTGACGATAGGCCAGTTTAGTTCATTTGAAGAGGCAGTGATTGAAGAGTCTGTTTTGGAAAAGCAATCAAGTCCTGATGGTTTCCCATGTCATTTGTCATCCATGCACCTATTTGGTAATAGGAAGAAGACAGAACTTCCTGTAAAGAATATTCTGTCATCTCTGGCTATCCCTGAATGCAAGATCACACTACTTTGTCTTAAACACTCTATTTTCCCTTTTTTACACTATGTAGTGAAACTCCCCCAAATGCACAGAGCTCCTGGGCTTTCCAGTCGGCCTGGGGCCTGTTATAAAATGCAAAGCGCAGGCCTGGGAGAGCTGGGGTGCTTCTAGCCAGCCGTGCTGAAGTCCAATTAGTCCTGTCGTCCCATCCATTGGCGGTTAAGAACTTGAAACACAGCTGTTGTCTTCATTCCAGAGAGGAAAAGCAGCGTCTCTATCTGGAGAAGGATTTTAGTGAAAAGAGCCTGAGCTTTGAACCTGAGTGGACTTGACTCTGCCATTCTGTAGCTGCCGAACGTTGGCAACTGTCTCTACCTCTGTTTCCTCCTTAAGGTTTCAGGCATGGTAATTCCAAGCTTGGGGAGCTGATGTGAGTTTAAAAATTGATGGCATCGTGGATACAAAATATCTAGTAGCATTCCCAGGTTGCCAGCAGGTGCTTGACACTTTGTGGCTGTTATACGTGTTACTGTTCCATAGTTTCCCAGGGCTTTCCTCCGTCCTGGCTCATTGATCCTTCAAGTATTATGTCCTACTTAAGGACAGACAGGGGTGCCAGGGTGGCTCAGTTGGTTAAGCATCTGACTTTGGCTCAGGTCATGATCTCATGGTTCATGAGTTCGAGCCCCTTGTTACGCTCTGCGCTCTGTGGATCCTCTGTCCCTCTCTCTCTGCACCTTCCCTGCTCATGTTCTCTACCTCTCAAAAATAAATAAACGTTAAAAAAATAATTGGGGCGCCTGGATGGCTCAGTCAGTTGGGCGGCTGACTTCAGCTCAGGTCATGATCTCGCGGTCCGTGAGTTCGAGCCCTGCGTCAGGCTCTGTGCTGACAGCTCAGAGCCTGGAGCCTGTTTCAGATTCTGTGTCTCCCTCTCTCTGACCCTCCCCCGTTCATGCTCTGTCTCTTTCTGTCTCAGAAATAAATAAACGTTAAAAAAAATTTTTTTTTAAATAATAAAAACAGACAAACCAAAGCTCAGCAACAGGCTAGTATTATGGGGTGGCTCCTTTGGGGCATAGCATTATTGCGCAATGCTCTAACACAGAAAGAGCCCTTAGGAAGTGAACTTCCTTGAAAGAGCAATCATCTGCCAGTGGCTTTACCTCCAGTTCCACCTTTATAGCAGCAAACCATGTGGTTGAAAACAGACTGTGATTATGGACCTGGTCCCAGAAAGAGGGCATTTTAATGTTCCAGGTGGGACCAGAGGGATAAGTGATGACAGGAGACAGAGTGGATCCATGAAATAATGTTTGTATAACCATCGCCCAAAAAGAAATTGGAAAACGAGTGTGTATGAATCACTTCAGTCTTGTAAATCACTACATAAATGGGTAAGAAATGTCAGGGTAGTAGTCTGCAATAAGGTTTGAGAAATAAGGACTTAGTCCAAGCAAAGGACAGATTTTGTTTGTTTTTATTTTTAAAGAGGCTTAGAGTTCCTCTTTAAACATTACAAAGTAAATATTTGTGTCAAACCGTGTTTTTAAAATGGCCTATGGAATGGGTTGTGCCAAGGATGGAATTTTAAAC
Organism: Herpailurus yagouaroundi; assembly: GCF_014898765.1. NCBI lineage: Eukaryota > Metazoa > Chordata > Mammalia > Carnivora > Felidae > Herpailurus > Herpailurus yagouaroundi. The sequence continues at coordinate 6,974,479 of NW_024412447.1, read as the reverse complement.
AAATTCAGACTGGAGTCACTTAGAAATCATGTTAAAAACCTCAGAGACTGTTCTAATAACTGACATGAAAGCAAGATTCATGTCATTAATTGAGCAAATTATCGGTGTATATGAGGCTTCTGTTTACTTTTTCTTTGAAAAAGAAATGTACAGAAAACCTAAGAGAGGTTTCTTAGGTAGGATCATTTCATTGTGTAAAGGATGTTCATTATGTTGACCAAGTCAGGAAAAATGAGTTAAATCATGTCCCCATAGGAAAGTGTCATACATTTTATTTTTTAAAACATTTTTTAATGTATTTATTTTTAGAGAGAGAGAGAGAGAGAGAGAGAGAGACAATCCCAAGCAGGCTCTGAGCTGTTAGTGCAGAGCCTGGGGTGGGGCTTGAGCCTATGAACTGTGAGATCATTACCTCAGCAGAGATAACGAGTCAGATGCTCAACCAACTGAGCCACCCAGGCGCCCCAAGTGTCATACATTTTAGAAAGATTTCCATGCAGAGTGATTAGAAGTGTTATTTCTCGGGGGCACCTGGGTGGCTGGGTGGGTTAAGAGTCTGACTCTTGATCTCAGCTCAGGTCTTGGTCTCACAGTTTGTGAGTTCCAGCCCCGTGTTGGGCTCTGTGCTTATGGCTTGGAGCCTGCTTGGGATTCTGTCTCTCCTTCTCTCTGCCTCTCTCCTGTTTGTGCGTGCTCTCTCTCTCTCAAAATAAATAAATAAACATTAAAAAAAAGAAGTATTGGGGCGCCTGGGTGGCGCAGTCGGTTAAGCGTCCGACTTCAGCCAGGTCACGATCTCGCGGTCCGCGAGTTCGAGCCCCGCGTCGGGCTCTGGGCTGATGGCTCAGAGCCTGGAGCCTGTTTCCGATTCGGTGTCTCCCTCTCTATCTGCCCCTCCCCCGTTCATGCTCTGTCTCTCTCTGTCCCAAAAATAAATAAACATTGAAAAAAAAATTAAAAAAAAAAAAGAAGTATTATTTCTCAAAACATTAGCAAGAAGCCAAGAAATGAGGGTTGCAAGCAGAAAAATGATTTACAACTGTAAAATATTACAAGAGTAAAATACTAACATATAAATGGTTATCTCTAATAAACAACACAAATACATTCCGATAGTCCATTTATAGATTGGCTCTTGGGAATTGGGAGCTTGTTTTTCCAATGAAACAGTGCTGTAAGCATCAGTTATGTTCTCACAAAAGCTTAGCCAAAACAGAATGTAGCCAAGATGCCACATACCCTGCGGTGGAAAATAGCAGAAGATGTTACTGCAGTTCTGGCATCTAAGTACAAAGGGAAAACAATACAGCTGGGTTAGAAACAGTATTCATTTTGGGTCTAGTATTGGAGGAGTCGAACAAGACAACTGGAGAGGTTCTGAGTGAGCACCCGTGTCACTTCACTTGGGAGTTATGTGGTCTCTCTTTTTTCTTCTTTTAATTTTTTAGTGTTGATTTCTTTTTGAGAGAGAGACACACACACACACAGAGCATGAGTGGGGGAGGGGCACAGAGAGAGGGAGACACAGAACCCGAAGCAGGCTCCAGGCTCTGAGCTGTCAGCACAGAGCCCGACGCGGGGCTCGAACTCATGGACTCCAAGATCATGCCCTGAGCTGAAGTCGGACACTTAACCGCTGAGCCACCCAGGTGTGCCTTGTCTCTTCTTCTTCTTTTTAAAATTTTTAGGGGCGCCTGGGTGGCGCAGTCAGTTAAGTGTCCGACTTCAGCCAGGTCACGATCTCGCGGTCCATGAGTTCGAGCCCTGCGTCGGGCTCTGGGCTGATGGCTCGGAGCCTGGAGCCTGTTTCCAATTCTGTGTCTCCCTCTCTCTCTGCCCCTCCCCCATTCATGCTCTGTCTCTCTCTGTCCCCAAAATAAATAAAAAACGTTGAAAAAAAAATTTTAAATTTTTAATGTTTATTTAATTTTGAGAGACAGAGCGTGAGTGGGGGAATGGCAGAGAGAGAGAGGGAGACACAGAATCCGAAGCAGGCTCCAGGCTCTGAGCTGTCAGCACAGAGCTGGACGTGGGGCTTGAACTCATGAACCGTGAGATCACAACCTGAGCCGAAGTCGGATTCTAAACTGACTGAGCCACCCAGGCACCCCATTGTCTCTTCTTTTCTTAATATGCTTGTATCTCTGATTAACTGTTACTCAAATCAGCCATGATTAGTGTTGTTCTTAGGCTCATAAGTGGAATGAAAAGGGTGAGATGGAAAAGGACAGTAACTTTCCTAAGGTAAAGCCAGGTGATGAAAAATGTCCCTATTGCAGGGACACAGAGAGGGAACTGCCTGACGTGGCACCCCTGAATGGTGGGCAGTGACGGGTAGAAAAGGGTGGTGCTCAGTGCATGGTTTCCCTTGGGTGGTGAGGAAGACGTGCCAGCTCAGACATGTCCGGCCCAACTCCTGCTTCCTGGTCAAAGCTTTCAGGGGTTGTGGATGGGAAGGGGTAGGGGTGTGTGAAGGGGGGTTGGGGGTCAGATGGGAAAGGAGGCGGCAGGTACATCTGGCTACTGTCCTTATACAACACTTATCAAGTAGGTCCTAGTAACTTAAGGATTACCCTGTACTGTATACCCTTCAATCTCCTCCACTCACCCCGCTTTCCTCCACGTTTCCCCAGTTTCTGACAACCGTGCACCTCTGCTTTAGAAGTGGAAATTATTATCCATCATACCCGCTCCTGAGAAGTTAAGAAAAAAATGTAGCTTGAGAGGTTATAAAAGGTCCAGAAGAAAGTGGTGACCAGATAGTCTGCTTCAGCTAGAATACGTTCCTGGGGTGTGATCGGTGCATAGACACTTGGTAGACTGGGGGGGGGGGGAGGTATTAGGGGAATGTGAAGTCACGTTGTTTTGTACACAAGTTTTCTCAGCATGTTAATGTTTTGCGCTGCTAGGCAACAGCCCCCCAAAGCAAAGCACACTAACAAAGCTGAATTCAGCGAGCTGTGAGGCATTGGAGTACAGCAAACACCCTTCTTTCTTTCTGGTAGCTCAGGTGGTTACAGGCTTTATTTTTATTATTTTTATTTTTTTTAACGTTTATTTATTTTTGGGACAGAGAGAGACAGAGCATGAACGGGGGAGGGGCAGAGAGAGAGGGAGACACAGAATCGGAAGCAGGATCCAGACTCTGAGCCATCAGCCCAGAGCCTGACGCGGGGCTTGAACTCACGGACCGCGAGATCGTGACCTGAGCTGAAGTCGGACGCTTAACCGACTGAGCCACCCAGGCGCCCCTACAGGCTTTATTTTGGAAAGGCTATTGCGCGGTGGGCTTGACTCTTTGTGCTTTGCCCATATTTCCCTAATTCAAAGGCCTCCGTCTTTCATCTCAGCTACCTGCTCCTTTTATTTTACACTTAAAAAAAATTTTTTTTTAAGTAGGCTCCGTGCCCATCGTGGGCTTGAACTCACGACCCCAAGATCAAGAGTCACATGGTCTATCGATTCAGCCATCCAGGAATCCCCTACCTGCTCCTTTTACTTTAAATGGTCTTCCCAGTTTTATTGGTATATAATTGACATATTGTATTAGTTTAAGGTGTACAACATAATGATTTGATATATGTATATATTGCAAAATAGTCACCACAATAAGTTAACATCCATCACCATACATAGTAACAAGTTTTTTTCTTTTCTTTTAAAAAATTTTTAAATTTATTTTGAAAGCGAGAGAGCAAGAGCGAATGCAAGAGAGAGAATAAGCCAGCGAGGGACAGAGAAAGAGGGAGAGAGAACCCCAAGCAGTCTTTGCACTGTTAGCACAGAGATCTGAACCCATGAATAGTGAGATCACGACCTGAGCCAAAAGCAAGAGTCAGACGCTTAACCGACTGAGCCACCCAGGTGCCCCCCAAGTTTTCTTACTGTGATAAGAACTTTTAAGATTGACTCTGTCAGCAACTTTCAAATATACAATACTATAGGCACCATACTATATATATACATCACATTCCCAGAAATTAACCTTATACCTGAAAGTTTGTACCTTTGACCCATTTCCCCCAATCCCAAGCCTCTGGCAACCACCAATCTGTTCTCTGTTTCTATGAGATTTTGGGGGGTTTTACATATAAGTGAGATCATATGGTATTTGCCTTTCTGTGTATGATTTAGTTAGCAAAATGCCTCTATCTAGGTCCGTCTATGTTATTGCCAATGGCAGGATTTCCTTTTTTTTTTTTTTTTAACGGCTGATTAATATTCCATTTTAAATATATTATCTATATATCTCACATTTTCCTCATCCATTCATCTACAGATGGACACTGGGTTGTTTCCACGTCTTGGCTATTGTAAATAACGTTGTGATGGACATATGGGTGTAGGTATCTTTTTGACATAGTGATTTCATTGCCTTCAGATAAATATCCACAAGTGGAATTGCTGAATCATATAGTAAAAAATATCATACAGTAAAAAAAAAAAATCATATAGTAAAAGTAGGTAGCTATTTTAAGTCTTTTGAGAAAACCGTCATACTTCTCTGTCCTTCACAGTGGCTGTACTGATTTACACTCCCACTAACATTGCACAAGGGCTCCCTTTTCTTTTTTCTTTCTTTTTTTTTTTTAATGTTTTAACGTTTATTTATTTTTGAGACAGAGAGAGACAGAGCATGAACGGGGGAGAGTCAGAGAGAGAGGGAGACACAGAATCGGAAACAGGCTCCAGGCTCCGAGCCATCAGCCCAGAGCCCAACGCGGGGCTCGAACTCCCGGACCGCGAGATCGTGACCTGGCTGAAGTCGGACGCTTAACCGACTGCGCCACCCAGGCGCCCCTCAAGGGCTCCCTTTTCTCCGCATCGTCACCAGCATCTGTTATTGCTTACGTTTCTGAGGACAGCCGTTCTAACAGGTGTGAGGTGACATCCCATTGTCGTTTTGATTTGCATTTCCTGATGGTTAGTGCTATTGAACATCGTTTCACGTACCTGTTGGTCATTTGTATGTCTATCCTTTTATTTACTTATTTATAGTTTTTTTTTTTTTTTTTTTTTTTTTTTTTTTTTTTTTTTTTTTTAT
>NW_024412447.1:6945800-6966435 GCF_014898765.1 Herpailurus yagouaroundi | reverse complement strand
CTGAAGTCGGACGCTTAACCGACTGCGCCACCCAGGCGCCCCTCAAGGGCTCCCTTTTCTCCGCATCGTCACCAGCATCTGTTATTGCTTACGTTTCTGAGGACAGCCGTTCTAACAGGTGTGAGGTGACATCCCATTGTCGTTTTGATTTGCATTTCCTGATGGTTAGTGCTATTGAACATCGTTTCACGTACCTGTTGGTCATTTGTATGTCTATCCTTTTATTTACTTATTTATAGTTTTTTTTTTTTTTTTTTTTTTTTTTTTTTTTTTTTTTTTTTTTTAAGTAATCTCTTTGCCCAATGTGGGGCTTGAACTCATGACCCTGATAGCACGAGTCACACGCTCCACCAACTGAGCCAGCCAGGGGCCCCCTATTGTTTTATTTTATTCTGTAAAGATTTTATTTTTAAGTAATCTCTACACCAAACGTGGGGCTGAACTTACAACCCCACGATTAAGAGTCGCATGTTCCACCAACTGAGCCAGTCAGGTGCCCCAGGAACAAACAAAAATCTTAAAAAGCAGAATAGAGGGGCGCCTGGGTGGCTCAGTCGGTTAAGCGTCCGACTTCAGCTCAGGTCACGATCTCGCAGTCCATGGGTTCGAGCCCCGCATGGGGCTCTGTGCTGACAGCTCAGAGCCTGGAGCCTGTTTCAGATTCTGTGTCTCCCACTTTCTCTGACCCTCCCCTGTTCATGCTCTGTCTCTCTGTCTCAAAAAAAAAAAAAAAAAAAACAAACAACAAAATAAAAAAAAAAATAAACTGGGGAAACTGAGGACAAGTGAAAAAACCAAAAAAAGTGCCAGATATTTGAGCCGATACAAAAGAAAAAAAAAAAAAAAGCAACGAGTGACACCACTTCAAATCAAGCGCAGAAAGATACAGGGGGACTATACTATCCTACACTTCGCTATCCTATACCTGCACCTCCTAACCTATCCTATAACCTATTCCACCCTCTCCTCAGAGGACTAACTCAGTGGTACCTGCCACACACATTGAGGTGGGTGCTTTTACCTCATTCACTTGTCCCTTTTAAAATCTATTATCCCTCCTTTAGAAACAAAGAATCTGAGGGTCAGAAAGGTTAAGAAAATTGCCCAAGGTCACACAGCTGGTAAGTGGCATTCAGATATCATTTTGCTATATTATCTCTAGAAAACAAACCCAGGGTTTTTTGTACCTTTTTTTTTTTTTTTTTTTTTTTTTTTAAGGGGCTTGGCTATTTCTTGCAGAAGGGGTTAAACAATCCTCCAGGGCAGGCATCTGTGGTCACACACAATTCTTTAATCTCCACAACCCCGGCACAGAACATTTATCAGGATGGTGTTGAAATATTTACCACGCTCCCGGCAGCTCTCCCCACCTTTTCACCTTTGTGCTTTTGCTCCAGCTCTATCTGGAACGTTCCAGGCTGGTAGGCATTTCCCCAGATCCAGCTCCTACCCCTCCTTGCAGTAGCAGCCCCCTTGCAAAGTCTTCCCTGTTCGGATCCCTGCCAAGTGTCGGGGCCTGGCGGGGAGGGGTGGGGGGTGGGAGGGGTCTTCATCTGTGCTTCGGGTATCTCACGTTGTGTCAGGAGCACACCCGTCAGCTCCCTTGCTCGAGTGTCCCCGTGTGGGGCAGGCGAGAATCTGGCCTGAATCCTCCCTCCCCCTACTGCTAGCCCAGCGCTCGTGTTACTGTGTGCGCTGAAGAAGAAAACGCAAAGCTGACGGATCCAGGGCGCATTTCGCAGTTCAACAACCACTTCATTTTCAAAAGGACTTTCCCTGTGGAGCAGCACGGATTTGGGAGGCAGCGCGGTCGGCCTGAATTCTGCAGCCAGGCGGAACGGGTGTGTGTGCGTGGGTAACCGTGGACACCGCCCCCCCCCCCCCCCCCCCCCCCCGCAAGTCTTTGTTAAGTTCCTCGCCTGCCCGGAGCACAAAGGGAAGGCGAGACCCGAATGCGCGCACAGGTGGAGACGCGGTGCCCGCAGGGGACTGCCGGGCCTCCTCCGGACCCCACAGGCCGCGCTTCGGCCTGGGTGACCCCTGCCTCTGCCCTGGGGTGGGGGTGGGGAACACCGAGTCACGTAAAGAGCGCACTGACGCCGGCCCCGGGCCGCAGCCTCATCTCCCGCAGCCACACAAAGGCCGGAAGTGCGCCCGAGCTGCCTGTGGAGGCGACCTCTCTAGGACTCAGGAGGCCCCAGTTCTCGGTGGTTCTCTAGGCCAGCGGGATGCGTACCTGTAGTGCCATACCCTACCACACCCTAGACCCGGACTCCCGGGGCGTGTACCCAACTCCGGGGGCAGCAAAATGAGTTAAAAGAAAAACAAAACAAAACAACGACAACAAAAACCAAAACCTGGAGACCGAATCCAGCAACTCATGAGAGAGAATGTCGCCTTAAAATGTATCCAGGCCTGAGTTTCAGCTGAGGTGTCGGAGCACAGTGTATTCTTTATCATGGTGGCTGCCCCAGGAGGAGGGGGAGGGGGAGGGGAAGGGGAAGGGGGAAGGGAAGGGGAAGGGGGAAGGGAAGGGGAAGGGGGAAGGGAAGGGGGAGGAGGATGGGGAGGAAATGAGGCCTAGAGAAGGTTCTCTCCTGCTCAGGGTCTCCCGGTGACAGATTTAAGGCAGAACCCAGGACTTGTGCCACCGTGGCCTGCGCACTTGCCATTGCCCGGGGCTCCCCCTCATCTGAAATGAACACTGAAAATTAAAACCTACGAGTTCAAAATGGCAGGAAACCTCAAACAGTGTCAAAAACCGATCAAGTGGAGTGTGCAAGAGTTCAGAGAAGACCGTCTCATACCCATTAAAATGGCTACTAACAAAACAAAAAACAAAACAAACAACAAGTGGTGGAAAGGATGTGGAGAAATTGGAACCTTTGTCCACCAGCATGGCTGGTGGGGATGTAAAATCTGTGCAGCCACTGTGGAAAACAGTATGGCAGCTCCTCAAAAAAATTTAAAGGAAAATTACCATGTTGTCCAAGCAATTTCACCCCTGGGTATAGACCCCAGAGAATTTAAAGCAGGGACCTGAAGAGATATTGTATGGGTTTTTTTCATAGCAACATTGTTCAGGATAGCCCCAAAGTAGAAGCAAGCCAAGTGTCTGTTGATGAATGGATGAACAAAACACAGTACATACATACTATGGAATATTATTCAACCTTAAAAAGGAAGGGAAAGTTTGACACTGATCCTACTAATGTAATCTTTTACAATATGTAATTGTATCAAATGGTCACACTGTACACCTTAAACTTACATTGTATTATATGTTAATTATACCTCAATGAAAGAGGGGAATCTATTCTATTAAAAAAAATCACACAAAAGGGATGCCTGTCAGGCTCAGTTGGTAGAGCCTGGGACACTTGATCTCAGAGTCATGAGTTCAAGCCCTATGTTGGGTGTGGAGCCTATAAAAAATAATCACATTAGAAAAAAAAAATCACATTAGAGGAAAACCCTAAGACAGGAATTAATTTGGGAAAAATTTTAGGCAATGCCCAAATCTTGTTTAGTCTCACAAGAGGCACTCAAATCAGGACCCTCTGGAAAGTAGTAAGTGTGGCCAAACTCCAAGGCATTTATTAGGATTTCTTATACATCTGAGAATTTACGTTGGTCAGAAATCCTAGCAAAGGTGGAAATGCTTCCAGTTTAACTCAAGCCAAAAGAAATATTAGAGAGGCTGCTCTGGAGGGGTGCCTGGGTGGCTCAGTAAGTTAAGCATCTGACTCTTGATTTCAAGAGATCTCATGGTTTGTGGGTTTGAGCCCCGTGTCAGGCTCTGTGCTGACAGCTTGGGGCCTGCTTGGGATTCTCTCTCCCTTGCTCTCTGCCCCTCCCCCACTCCTCTCTCTCTCTCTCTCTCTCTCTCTCTCTCTCTCTCTCTTTCTCTCTCTCTCTCTCAAAATAAACTTAAAAAAAAAAAGGAAATTAGAGACTGAAGAAATAGCTGATTTAAAGGTTTACTTCATATGTTAGAAGTAGATCCCTCTGTCATACCATTTGCCACGTGTTGGGATTTTGTCTCAAAAGCCAGGCCTATTGATACAAGTATCTGGATCCAACAGTCAGTTCTGGATGAATCCAAGCCCTCCTGTCCCTTAGCATAATAACCTCAAGCTTCATCTGTGTTGTAGCATGTGTTGTAGCATTCCTTTCTGGGGTGCCTGGCTGGCTTAGTCAGTAAAGCATGTGACTCTTGATTTCAAGGTTGTGAGTTCAAGCCCCACATTAGGCATAGAGCCTACCTACAAAAAAAAAAAAAAAAAAAAAAAAAAAAAAAAAAAAAAAAAAAAAAATTCCTACTTTTTAAGGTTGAATAATATTGCATTGTGTGGATAGACCACACTTTGTTTATCTATTCACGCTTGGATGAACACTTGGGTTGATTTCACTTTTCTTGACCTTTAAAGAAGGAAATGGCATAATCTCACCTGTGTTGTCAGAGCATCAGGGATGACTGGAAAGACAGGTGACCTGGGAGGACTGTGCACTACTGGATGCAGACACATTTAGACAGGAGCAATCTGGGTGGAGAAAAGGACTAGAGTGACAGCATGATTTAGCTTTGGATGGTTGGGAGGATAAAGAAAAATCTGAAGGAAGGAGAGGAGGTGGAGGGAAGAGAGGTTGTTTTGGTTTTCTTTGGGGATGGGGTTGGGGAGAGGGATCAAGCTGGAATCTGAACTCTTGATTCTGAGGGGTCTTCAGGACATTCAGGTGGAAATGCTGGGGGACAGGTGTGAAAGCGGTGTGAGATGACACAATAATTATAAGAGGGATCAGCAAACACAGTTGAAAGGAAGTGCCACCTAGGGTTCCTGGCAGCCCTACAGTTTTTTTTTCGAGAGAGAGAGTGCACCCACACTTGCTGGGAAGGGGCAGAGAAAGAATTCCAAGCTGGCTTTCGAACTCATGAACTGTGAGATCATGACCTGAGCATAAGCCAAGGGTGGGGAGGCTTAACTGACTAAGCCACTCAGGCTACCCCAGCCCCTACAACTTCCTAAAGCTGCTGGGAGAACCTCTCCAAATCCGTTAGCATGGTACATAGTTCCCTCTCGTGACAATAAGGTGCAACTGCAGCTGAGCCTACAAGCTAGGGAGGAAATGTTTTTCTGAATCCTGAAGGCGGCCGTTATGTCCCTTAGCTGAAGGAAATCTGACACTGACTCACACACTGTGTTTTAAGATCCTCATGTAAACACTGGGTGCTCAAGGGTCCAGGGAAGCTGACTGCTCCCTCAGTAAGTGCTGTGAGCCTAGGAGGCACCTGTGAGCACAGTAGGAATGGTTCGTGGACAGATGGAGGAGAAAGGCAAGGTCAGGGGGCGCCTGGGTGGCGCAGTCGGTTAAGCGTCCGACTTCAGCCAGGTCACGATCTCGCGGTCTGTTAGTTCGGGCCCCGCGTCGGGCTCTGGGCTGATGGCTCAGAGCCTGGAGCCTGTTTCCGATTCTGTGTCTCCCTCTCTCTCTGCCCCTCCCCCGTTCATGCTCTGTCTCTCTCTGTCCCAAAAAATCAATAAACGTTGAAAAAAAATTAAAAAAAAAAAAGGCAAGGTCAAAGGGGTGTAGTTAAATGAGAACAGTGTGTATATTGAAATTATTTTGGGGTCACTCTCATGGTTCCACATTTCCTTTCAACTATTTTATGAAAAAAATTTTAATGTTTATTTTTGAGGGAGAGAGACAGAGCGTGAGCAGGAGAGGGGCAGAGAAAGAGGGAGACACAGAATCGGAAGCAGGTTCCAGGCTCTCAGCTGTCAGCAGAGAGGCCCATGCCGATGCCAGGCTTGAACTCACGAGCTGTGAGATCATGACCTGAGTCTAAGTCAGACGCAACTAACTGAGCCACCCAGGTGCCCCTACTTTCAACTATCAATGTACAACAATCAATATTGAATTTTCCAGCCAGGCAGCTTTAGTTTGAATAAATTATCTGCCTGGGTGGTCCCTAAGAAACAGAACTACCTGGAAAACATTTTGCTTTGGGGTTCTTTCTTTTTTAAATCTTTCTTTCTTTTTTTTTTAAAATTTTTTATTTGTTTTTAGTACACTCCATACTCAATGTGAGGCTAGAACTCACAACCCTGAAATCAAAAGCTGTGTGCTCCACTAACTGAGGCAGCCTGGAACCCCTTGCTTTGTGCTTCTTATCTTCTTTTAACTGGCCCTGTCACAGTTAGGGAAAGGTCGTTTCAGAAGTCTGCACATTTCTTTCTTTGTTTTAAAAAAATTTTTTTAACGTTTATTTATTTTTGAGACAGAGGGAGACAGAGCATGAATGAGAGAGGGTCAGAGAGAGGGACACACAGAATCCGAAACAGGCTCCAGGCTCTGAGTTGTCAGCACAGAGCCCGACACGGGGCTCGAACTCACGGACCACGAGATGACGACCTGAGCCAAAGTCAGCCGCTTAACTGACGGAGCCACCCAGGCGCCCCTGCACATTTATTTCATACTACACCCAGAATGTCCTAAATGGCAGAGACCTCCTGGTGGTAGGCTGTTATCAGGATGAGGTTTGACTATAGTGAATGAGATTCCAAATGAGAGCGGCTTAAGCAAGACAGAGGATTATTTTTGTCACGTTTGTAAGGTCTGGGTTTAGGCAGTTCAGGGCTGGATTGGTGGTTCCACTGGCACCTGGTACCCTGATCCCTTCCAGCTTTCTGCTCTCCTATCCCCAGGGTGTGGTTCTCAATGTCACAGTCCAAGATTGAACTCCAGGTACCACATCCATTCCCAAGGAGCAGGAAGAGGAAGACCAAAGGGGGGAGGACGGCTCACCCCTTCCCTGTAAGGGCCTGACCTGGGAAGTGCATGGAACACTTCTGTTGTCTTGAGGAGTGAATAAATTAATAGAGTTTTGAACAGCACTGGGCTTAAGAATGCCTTTCTTTCAATAACAACCATGATAGTAATACTTAACATAGCTAATAATGTTTGAATGCTTCCTATGTACCGGCTACTAAAGAGCGTCACCTGTGTTAGCCCACTTGACCCTCTTCAAGTGGGATATTTTCCACACTGGTGCTATTTCACAGACAAGCAAACAGGTAGAGAGATCATACAGTTATAAATGGCAGTTATAAATTACAGTCAAAACCATTCGATTGTATTCCAGAATCTGCTTGCTTAACCAGTAAGCCATACTAACTCAGTGTACTCTGTTTTGTCTATATATATTTTTGGAGGGGTATTTAGTATTATATTAGTAACTTATTCCCATATCTAAAGACAAATTGTTCTCAGGCCACTGCAGCCTGGCCCGTGTTTGGTTCTCCAGACCCCTTACACAGCCTGGGTAGAGAGAAAGTGTGGATGGGATGTGGGATATGCCTGAAAGCTGGAGACAGAAGGGCTGGGAGAGTTCCTAAAGAGGAGTGGCAAATACCAGATTCAAGGTCAAAGATGGGAAACTCTGCTGCAAACAATAAGCTATATAAATTGGGACATCCTGCTCAACCCCCAGGAAAACATGTATTCATTCCTGGCTATTTTGTTTTTATTCTGTTTAAAGCTAATGTGGCTGGGTTTCTTTTTTATTTCCCACTATTTGTTGTTGGTGTGTAGAAAATCTATTGATGTCCTGTATTTGCTTGTCACCCACATTTTTGAACTCTGTTTTAGTGAAGTGGCCATTGATTTTCTTGAGTTTTCTAGGTAGGAAGACGTAGCATCTGCTAATAAGTGTCATTCATTTCATGACTGTCAACATTTGAACTTCTCACTTCCTCTTGTCTTAAGGAATTAACTTAGAAGTTCTAGAAAAATATTGAATAATTGTGGAAATAGGCATTCGTGATATTCCTGACATGAATGGGAATGTGCTAATGTTTCCTAGAAGTATGGGAGCTGGTTTTTTAACATTGTATATATTTTTCCAGGGTAACAGAAACTGTTGGCGCTTACCTCCAAATAATCTTCCTCCTTCTTCTGTGCTAAAAAATGCCCTCTGATTTTGACAAGAATTGACAGAAAACTCTTAATCTCAGGGGCTCAGCCTGTGGCATGAAACTGACTTTGGTCGGTGAGATGTAAAGGGAGGTCGGCTGGGGGTGGGTGGGTCTGTCTTCCTAGGAAGGTTTTCCTCGGTGATAAAAGGCAGGAATTGTGGGAGGAAGAATTTAGGCCATTATCTCAAGGCGTGAGTCCTGACTTTGAGCTGAAGAAGGCTTCTGTCTCCTAACACCTAACACCTGCTGCAGTTATTATTGTGACCAGTAGGGGGCGACCCCAAACCCATAGAGAAGGGGGGCTGTTGTGCCCTGAGAAAAATCCCTCGTTTGAGCCATCTGCAGTCAAATACGATATTCCTTGCAGCTGAGGGGCATTCCTAAATGACACATTTGCGCAGGAAGCCTCCTTCTGTCACTAGTTTATTCTGAGTTTTTGCCTAAAGTAGGCACTGGGAGTTGCAGTTCAAAGCCAAATGCAAGCCCTTGAGCCAGAGCAGGTGAGAGCTAGGAGTATCGGGTCAGCAATGAAGAAATTCTGGGGCAGCCACGGGGGAGAAGCAGATCCAGCGGGGCTTAGGAGAAGCATTCAGTCGGGTCTTTTCAGTTTGGGCCACCCGGGGTTCCTTCTTCTCTCTGCCAGCTCTTAGTTTAGGAATGGTCGATAGCAATTATTCACCTCTCAGGTAGAAAGCATTTCCACTTCCTGGAGCTCTCCTACTGTCGGGGATCTACATCCAGCCACCTTGGCTTCCTAGGTTCCAAGGGAGCTAACGCATTTCCTGGTACTTAGCCAGGAGGAGACCCGGCCCAGGTGCGCGCGGCCAGCCTGCACCTTTGCCTTTAGACCACGAGGGGGCGCGCGAGCAGCGCTGAAGATGCGTCTGGAGAGCTTGAGAGGAAGGTCTGGGAGGAGGCTCTTCACCCAGGGTACGCGGGCAGGGTGGGGCCGTGTAAGGGGGCTAGAGGGAGAGACGAATGAGGTCTGAGCTGTAAGAGCGAGGAAAGACGCAGAAAGGAACAGCACGGATCGGTTTGGAGGCTGGTCTTGGGAGTAGCTACCCTGGGAGTGCAGGCAATACTATTGGAGGTGGATCATCTTGAAAATTCTTCCTTGGATGAGAAGCAGGAAGCTTCCAGATGCTCCAGCAGCAGGGATCAGGTGGAGTGAGCAATCAAGGGGACTGAGGCAGGAGGCCTGTGTGGGACATGACAGCCTAGGGAGGAGCGTGCTGCCAGAAGTGACTCAGATCAGACTCTACCCCACAGCTCATAGCCAACCTCTCAGCAAATTCGGTGCTCATCGGGTCCATCCGCAAGTCCCCGTAGGCTTGATCCCCAGAATATATCCTGACTCTGACTGCCTATCTTGACAGCTACTACGACTGTGATCCAAGTCCTTCCCCCAGCCTTGTATCTAGTCTCCCTGTTTCCACTCTTCCGTCGCTGTGGTCTGTTCTTCACATAACAGCCAAAGGAATATTTTATTTTTAAAGTTTATTTATTTATTTTGAGAGGGGGGTAGGGAAAGAGAATTCCAAGCAGGCTCCGCACCGTCAGCGTGGAGCCAGACGTCGGGCTCCAACCCATGAATTGCGAGATCATGACCTGAGTTGAAATCAAGGGTCCGAGGTTCAACCCACTGAGCCACCCAGGCACCCCAAAGGGATATTTTAAAAACCTAAATCAAATCATATCACCATCTTTGTTAAAACCTACCAGGCAGTGCCATTTGCAGTAGAAACTCCTTCCCAAGGCTGACAAAGCTCTTATACAATCTGGCTGCTATCTGCCTTTTCAACATCTTCTCTTATGACTCTGCTCTTGTTCATGATGCTGGAGTCCACTGGTCTTTATTCTGCCTTTCAAGCACCATGATTATTCCTGCCCTGGGGACTTGGCCTTTGCTGTGCCCTCTGCCCCAAATGCTCTTCCCCCCGGTTATTCCCATCTTTGATTCCTTTCCTTTCACTTGGAAAGGGACAAAAAAGAGATGAGGTGATGGGGTGGTGTGGGATGCTCAGATAGTGTGGAAATTAGCTTCCCTCAGTGGCTTTCTGGAAATCTTCCCTGATTTTTCTATCTGAGAGATAGCATAGAAGGAGTATGTGTTGGAATTAGTGATCATGGTAGCGGTCATGGGAAGAGGTAAGCTTTGGGTTGAACCTTGACAGAGGGTATTGTTTCAATAAACAGAATTGGGGCAAGCTCCAGGCAGGAAAGGGTGGTACCTACTTGTCCTGCTTGGTCTCCAATGCTTATTAGAGTACCAAGCAGAAAATCGATACTCAGTATAGAATACTTGAGTGAATGCACCAATAAATAAACAAAAGAAACAGGAGAAAACACTAAACATATCTGACAATCAGGTCTACTTGGCTGGCACAGCAAGACCCAGTAGCACGCTAGGCTGAGAGGGCAGCATTCAGCCAAACTGAAGAGGACCTTAACAGAGACTAGGGTTAAGTCTTGTAGCCCTTTGGCATTTCCTGCCCATTCCTGCAGTCTAGCTGGTGAACTGTTCCCAGAGGAATCTTCCAGAGAGACGAGGTAGTACTAAGGGACTGAGGAACTGCCAAGGAGATAGTTTGTGGCAGTGAGGCCCTCCTGGGGTGGGGCATCTTTAAAGTGCCCTTGAACTTAGGATCTGTTGCTGGTTCTCTGTTGGGCAGGTGGGAGGTGCTCAGGGAAGGACACACATTTGGTCCTCTGGGCCCTTTATCCTCCCTGGTGGGCCTGGGCATGCCCACGGCCTAACTCCACTCTCAGTCACATCCCTTGTCATGTCCCTGTGGCCCTCCACTCAACCATCTCATGCCCGACTGGTCAGGAACGATCTTTTTACCTCTTCTTGGCCAGCTGTCTTGGCCTTCACACCTCCTCTGAAATCTGAATCCCTCCAGGAAGTTTCTCTGGGTGTCCGAGTGGCTCTGTGTCCCTCTCCCCTTCCCCCACAGCTTGCCAGGACTGGGGTCTTCTGAGGTTCCCTTTCCTGACCCACTCCCAAGCCATGTCCCCTGTCCTAGGTGGGGTGGGGTCTCACATTTCAGTCTGCCTTAGCCCTGGCCTGTTCCTGTGGACTTTGGGTTTCCTTATTGATCTGAAATTCTCCCATCACGTGGTTTTCTTTATTTGTTCAGTGTCATGTGGTGTGAAATGTCAATGGCTATATTTTTCCCTCTTGACTATTGGGATATCCCCACCTGTAGCCCTATACTGTTTATTTGTTTGTGTTTTTGTCTCGGAGGAGAGGAATATGGATTTCACATCGACTGAAGAAGCTATTTCTCAGCTTTGATTTCCAAACTTGGTCAAAGTATCAAAAATAAAAAGTATAATCTTAAAATTTAGAGTTTCCAGAAAAGTAAAAGAGTCAGCTTAGAATTCTGAATGCTTAATGAGCTCAGCTCAGCTCATTTCACTTGGAGAAATCCAGTGTAGAGGCTGAGGCTGGGAAGGAAAGGAAGGTCTCGTCATAGAGATTAGCTTAATGAAAAGGTCAAGTGTGAGCTCTGCTCTGTCTTTTGGGGTTTAAACCTGTGGATGGTGGTGGGTAACTTGGTTAAACACACACACACACACACACACACACACACACGCACACACACACACGCATACAAGTGAACATCAGATTCCTGCTTTCCTGGGAGTATGTCCCGGAGAGAGGAAGCCTCTCGAATGAGCTATGGTGTGTGGCTCCAAGGCAAAATGGTGTGGGAATGATGGAGCACTGGAATGGAGGGCAGTGTTTCACAGGGAGGAGGGAGGTCTGGGGCAACTGAGGCACAGAGGAGGCTTGGGCTTGTATTAAAGAGGTTCTCCAACCTCACAACAGATGGGACATCCACAGTGGGCTCCTAAACAAGGCGCAACGGACCAGGTGGTCCATGCCACGCTACAGTTGACACCCCAGGTCATGATGCCCAGAAACGCTGCTTTGAGTCGATGCCGAGAATTTCAGATGAATCAGAGGCTTAGGAGCACAGGACGAATGGTAACATGTACTCATTATTTTTACTCCATTGCAGTTGAAAAATCTCTTCCTACACTGTGTGCTAGGCAAGGTGATTACTGTTGATTTGATTCTATAGATTAGATAATGGGGTTTTGCAAGAGAATTTAGCAGTGAGTCAGCTCAGTGGCCGGCATTCAAATCTTCTGTCCCCTGACTTCTCGCACTGTTCCCTGGGCCCCACTGGTGATGCTGACGGTGATTTCTAGAGCTCATCTTCTGGCGTTCCACAGGAAGGGTGACTGCTGCACCTGAGTCCCCTTGCGGCTGTCAGCCCTGGTTCCCTGCCTCTTGTCCTACAGCCCAGTGAGGGGCTGGTCCAGGCTGCTGTGCACTATGCGACAGAAGACTGTGTTCTTAGTTCTCCAAGGGGAAACTGTCAACGACACCCAGGACAGGTAAGTGCCGTTTCCACTGGGGAGAAGGTCTCCCCTCACCTCAGTCTCTACTGTATTGCCCCCCTGAATCCAGTGCAGATCAATATCTTGTGGGTAGAAGTCACTGGCCCAGCACTTGATTGTATCTTCTCCTGGGGTCCTGGTGATGGACATAGATGGGGGATCTGCAGGGGGACAGAGCATGGACATGGAGGGTGTGCCCTAGATGACTCCCTGCTCGTGTCCCTTCCCTCCACTCTCTGGGTGTTCGTGATGAGCAGAACTCCCAAGTTTTGTGTCTGCCTCCCCAGGGAAGCTTTACAAAGATCAGGGAAGGCTGAGGGTTTCCATGTTGGATCATGGAATGACTGTGGCCACCCTCTTGCTCCCCTGTCCCTCCACCATGTACTGACATCTGATGGCAAGAAATTGTGAATGCCTCCATACAGTTTTTATTTTTTCCCAAACTTCTGAGTGGGCTTTGGGGCTCTCTCCTCTCCCAGGCTCAGCTCTAGGCCTCAGTTCTGCCTGCAGCTCTGTCCATCAGATCCTTCCCTGCTGTATCCTGTAGGACCCTCGTTCTCATCGCCTCCCAAACCAACGTGTTAGCTTGTGCCTACCAGTCCTGTCGCAGGCAGGCATTTTACATGCCTGCCTCCATCCAGTGCCAAGCCAGGAGGCATCAGCATAGAGACACCACCATGGGATGTGCCTGAGATATTCCCTGGGTTCCCAGCCTGAGATCACCTTGGTCCTTCTCAGCTCAGCTCGGGAGGAGCAGGGCACAGGAAGTGGGTGGTACCTTGTCGGTCCAGGAAGGCCTTGCCATATTGCAGGTACCTCCGCAGCATCGCCGGGCACTCCTCTTCCAGATAGGCCTTGGCCCGCTGCACGTAGACCTCTTCTGCCTCCCACTTCCGCTTGGTGTTCAGAGCTGCTGGGTCCTGGGGGACCCAGCCTGGGATTTCTCTGTTGAACTCGATGAAGTTCTGTCCATCGTAGGCATACTTCCAGAACGCTCCACTGCTTTTGTTATTCAGGAGCTCACAGCCAAACCTTCCCTGAAAGGTGTGAGACCCTGTACCCTCCCCGGGCCCCCAGGAAGTCAGTCATCCTGGCATCAACTCCGTCTTAATAACTGCTATTCCTACACAGTTTGCAAAAACAGCAGGAAGAGTGGTTTTGGAAACCTAAGCACTAGGTCCCTTTATCTTGACAAATGGGTTATGAGCCAGACATACAGCAGACAGAGACAGGGAAAGTTGCTTTGCTTTGGGTTTTAGGCCCGTCTGAGCAGAGAAACATTCTTCCCAGCCGGGGAGTATCAGGGAGCTAGAGACTAGGCACAGGATGTCTAGTCCCTATGCATCATCTCATTTAGTGAACTGTGAATGCACTGGGAGCTCTTTTTATATTTTATAAATTCTTTTTTTTTTTTTAAAGTTTATTTATTTTTGAGACAGAGAGAGACAGAGCATGAACGGGGGAGGGGCAGAGAGAGAGGGAGACACAGAATCGGAAGCAGGCTCTAGGCTCTGAGCCATCAGCCCAGAGCCCGAGGCGGGGGGGCTCGAACCCACGGACCGCGAGATCGTGACCTGAGCCGAAGTCGGACGCTCAACTGACTGAGCCACCCAGGCGCCCCTATAAATTCTTTTATTAAACATTTTTTAATGTTTTATTTAATTTTTTAAAATGTTTATTTTTGAGAGAGAAAGAGACAGAGACAGAGACAGAGAGTGGGGGAGGGGCAGAGAGAGAGGGAGACACAAAATCTGAAGCAGGCTCCAGGCACTGAGCTGTCAGCGCAAAGCCAGATGTGAGGCTCAAACTCATGAACCATGAGATTGTGATCTAAGCTGAAGTCAGACACTTAACCGACTGAGCCACCCAGGCGCTCCTATGTTTTACTTATTTTTGAGAGAGAGAGAGAGAGAGAGAGAGAGAAACAGAGAGAGAGAGAGAGAGACAGAGAGAGAGACAGAGTTGGAGTGGGGAGGGGGCAGAGAGAGAGGGAGACACAGAATCCAAAGCAGGCTCCAGGAGAGACAGAGTTGGAGTGGGGAGGGGGCAGAGAGAGAGGGAGACACAGAATCCAAAGCAGGCTCCAGGCTCTGAGGAAGCGTTCAGCACAGAGCCTGAAGCAGGGCTCAAACCCACGAACCATGAGATCACGACCTGAGCTGAAGTTGGACGCTTAACCCACTAAGCCACCCAGGTGCCCCATCGGAAGCTCTTAGAAACCTGACACAACCACACTGAAGTGCTGTCTCTGAGCGAAATAGAATTTCATATTTAGAGTTTTATGCAGATTATGAAATGTCCCCCTTTCCCCCCTCTCATTTCTAAGTGGAGCTGATGTCACCACTGGAGTAAATGTGATGTGATCTCTGCTTCCCTCTTCTCCAGAGTTTGATATCTACATTACAAATCTCGGAGGCCCCCTCTCTTCCCAGCGAGCCACAAGCCTTGGAAATCAGCCTCCTTAGGGAAGGGGACACATGTCTTCATTTTGGTGGTAAAGGGAGGTGTTTACCCAATACTGATTAGCGCCGAGGGCACAGGTTCGCCTCTCAAGCTCCCTGGCCTCAACTGGCAGCTCTTTCCCCACCCCCACCTGGCTTGTGCACCAACTTGGGCCTTTAACCTCTCTGGGCCTCTGTCTTCTCATCTTGGAGACAGCGATGGTGACAGTACTACTTTAGAGGGTGAGCGCGAGCATGACAAGTGTTAACACCTGTGCCTGGTGCCTAGCAAGCGCTCAATAAGTGTTCGCTCCCATCCTTTTTCCTGCCACCCTGTGTTCATGTCTTTACCCTCTTTCCTCATAATTACTCGTCTCAACATTTTTACTCCAGCTGGTGAAACGTCTGCTGGTGTCTGTGGGCACTGTGCATCAATCACCCTGTCCTATTTCTGACACACTCACTGGGCTGTTTCCCTTACCCGGGCTTCCCAGTCCTTATCCTTCAGATTTCTGCAAAACTCTGGCCTCCTTTAGGAAACTTTCAGGTTCTGTGTAGCTTCTCAGGCATTTTTGTACTCAGAAACCCATCTTTCGACGCCCGCCCTACGAAGACTTAGCATCAACAGTTTGCCAGCCTGTGACTGGCTGACTTGGGGAGCGGGCAGGGTGCAGGACTGCGTGCTGGGCTGGACACATGGGAGCCAGTCCTGGTGCCCTGCACTGTCCTGGCTCCTCAAATGCCTCCTACCACAAGTCCAGATGAGCCCCCATGGAGAGGAGGGCCTTTAGGATTCCCTGTACCTCTAGCAGCATGTGGCTTTGAATTCAGTCCCCAGTAGCTCCCGGGATGGGCCATGGTTGGTGCCAGGCACTTTCTCTCAATCATGCAACACATTTCATTTGAGCAGGTGTTACTGGCTGCCCTAGGGGATGGGACTAGAGGGGTGATCAAGACAGATGAAGTTCTAGCCTTTGTGGAATTCACATAGGTAAGTTTGATGGAATCTCTTGGAGATTCCAGTTTTGCCGATTCAGACCAGGCATTAAGATGCGTTCACTGTGAAATGGCTAGTGACTGGCTGGGCTGCGATGTGAACCCACATCTGACCGACTCCAGGGTGAGCTCACTCTCTGCTCGACATCCCTGGGCAGGGGAGTCTGATGCCTTCTAAAGTGCCAGCCAGCAGCCCCAGACGGATTGGGGTGTGGAGCTGAGAGGTCACATGTGCCTGGGTGAGAGTGGACTCTGACATAACTTCCTGTGAGAGCTGAGGTCTGGGAGTGAGGATGGGGACATGACAGGGCAGGCGGAGAGCAGCTGCGTTGTGGGGTGGGGGTGGGGAGATGCAGAATGTCCACATATTTCTACTCTGCTTTCTGTTCCTTGTTAGGGATGGGGATTAGTTCCATCCTGCTGATCCCTTTCCACTCACACCTGCAGGGCTAAGACCCTCCACCCCACCCTCCTTGGTCCACTGACCTTCTCTGTCCTTGTAATAGTCCATGATGTCCTGCAGAGTCTCCATGAAGATGCTCTCCCTGGCCTGCTGAAGTTCACTCTCCTTCTCCCAGTCCTCTATTCCTTCCATCTGGCTCCATGGGTCCAGGGGTATGGCCTTCCTGCTTTTATGGTCATAGTGAAAGAAGACCTGGTCATTGAGGTAGGCAGTGGCCTGGAAGCTAGGGAGGCTGTCAGTGGGCCTGGACACCCCGGTGTAGAGGAAGCTCAGACGGTAAGACCCTGAAAAAGAGGAAGAGACTTTGAAGTGTGGGGTCCATGCAGGCCCAGCGTGGGGCAGCAGAGGGCCAGGAAGGGGGATGTGGTCACTGCGCCTTGGCCTCTGTAGCCCACAGCCTCACCGCACTGGAGGCTCGCTCGAGGGAAAGGGCCCTCCCAATTCTAGGGATGGTATTTCAGAGACCATTCTGTAGCTTCACCACACTGTCTTGTCTTGGCACGAGACAACACAATACTTCTCAGCCCCCTTGTAGGTATATTGGGATCGTGAGACTGAGTTCTGCCAAAAGGGGATGCGGATTGTAGTGACGTCTTTCTTCTGGTCTCAGGCCCTATTAGCTGGTTTGTCGTCTCTGTCTCTTATTTAGGTGATAACTGTGGAGGCCTCAGGATAAAACAGAATCCCTGGATTCCCGAGTCACCCCACGGAAGACAGGAAAGTTGCCTTATCTGTATTCACTTTACATGAGTAAGAGATAAACAATGTGTTGGGTTAAGCCACTAACAACTTGGTTACTGGAGCACAACCTAGTCTAACCTAATCTAATACGTATAGTTCCAATGTGTAGGAAGAATTTACCAGCAAACTCAGGAAATGACCTAGAATGGATCTAGAGCTCAGAATTCCCAGGGCTGTGCCTTATGTTTTGGTATAAGGCAGGGACTTGGAGAGGAGGACATCGCCATAATTAATTCATGATACAACTCACAGGGGTGTTAAATGTTAATCACATTTAGAAACTAATTAGCAAGAATAATGTCAGTACTTGAACTAGGAATCTGCCACATGACTACCAACATTATTAATTCAGTAGACCTCAAGTAAAGCATATTACCCTTCATAATGTGGGTGGGCCTCACCCAATCAGTTGAAGGCCACAAGAAAAAAGCCTGGTTCCCCAAAGAAGAAGTAATTCTGCCTCCAGACTTCCTTTGGTCTCAGGACAGCAACACCGACTCTTCTCTGGGTCTCTACCTGCTGAACTAGCCTGTGGATTGCAATTGTGCAAGCCAATTCCTTAAAATCAATCTCTGTCTGGGTATGCATCCTATTAGTTCTGTTTCTCTGGAGAACCCTGGCTAATACAAATTTTGGAGTAGGGTGTGATTAACATTCTCAAATAACACCTGTGTTCTCATAGTTTGTAAATGTAGCAAACTTAAAACATGCACACTGTGGCTTATGTTTCTTCCCCCTGAGATTTTTGGCTGAGAAACAGCCTCATTTTCCTGTTCTAGAGTTGACTTTGGTTCTTTCAAGGTTCCAGCTGGCCTCTCTCCCAGTAACTTGCCTTCAGGGTTAACAGTGGCACTGTGGGGGGAGGGGACAGATTTCTTTCTAGAACCCTCCAGTTAACCTGCCTTCATATCTGCCCCTTGGGGTTGCTCTCTCTTCCCTGAGAGTCAGACAGATTCCTCCAGCCCTTGGAAGAAAGAAAAGAACAAGAAGTTCTACCTGTGTGGCTCCTGCCCCGTCCTGGCTGTATGACTCTGGCCAGGTCACTTCACCTCTCTGGTCTTAGTTTTGTTCATTTGTAAACTAAGGGGTTTCAGATCTTTACGGCCTCATTTAGCATGGGTCCAGAGGCTCCCTCAGTGCTTCTAGAAGTTTCTGAGCTGAGTTAGCTGACAGCCTTGGCCTCCCATTCACACAGTCTACTTGTGGATCACAGCTGTAGGAGGGGCCCTTCTCCAGCCCACCTGTTCCATTTATTACTTCCCCTCCGTTCTTCTCCAGAGCCACCCTTACTTCCTCACTCACCAGCTTGGGTCTCCTGAGGGACTGCAGGACCCAGAAGGAGCAGCAGGGACAGCAGGACAGACACCATTGTGCCCATTGTGCCTGACTGGAAGGTTCTGGACTGCCTTGGGTCCTGGAGCTCGGAGCAGACTACTTGGAGATAAAGCCAGGTGTAGTTGTGGGAATGGTTGGGCTTTGAGCCCGGCCCGGGGAAGGCGACTTTGCAGGCCAATGAGAGTGCAGGACAGGCTCCTCCCCTGACAGTGAGAGAGAAGGATGCACAGGCCACCCTGGGCAGAGGCTGCACTCAGTGAGCTCAGAGACGGTGTGCGAATCAAGAGCTGAGATGGCTGATCTGCAGGCTGAAAGTCTGTGTATCCCCCAGGTGAAAGAATGCCAATGGCTGGGGGTTTCAGGTAGCAAATGCCTCTGCAGTCTATCATGACCCACCCTAGGCTCACTGTGGGTGCAGGGAGGGGACTTGGGTGTTGTCAGACCACCTCTGGAAAAGCTCTGCACCTGGCCAGAGCCTGGGCCCCTGGCAGAGCGCATCTAGGGTATGACTCTCTCTCTCTCTCACACCCAGCATCCCAGAGTTCTGTCTGGAGGACATTCACATCCCTGACTCCCTCCCTATCTCTCTGTCCCCAGGGGAATCTGCCAAAGAGACAAGGGAGTACTAAGGGACTGAGGAACTGCCAAGAAGGAGACGGCGTGTGGCAGTGAGGCCCTCCTGGGGTGGGGCATCTTTAAAGTGCGCTTGAGGGGCGCCTGGGTGGCGCAGTCGGTTAAGCGTCCGACTTCAGCCAGGTCACGATCTCGCGGTCCGTGAGTTCGAGCCCCGCGTCAGGCTCTGGGCTGATGGCTCAGAGCCTGGAGCCTGTTTCTGATTCTGTGTCTCCCTCTCTCTCTGCCCCTCCCCCGTTCATGCTCTGTCTCTCTCTGTCCCAAAAATAAATAAATGTTGAAAAAAAATTTTTTTTTAAAGTGCGCTTGAACTTGGTTCTGCCTGCAGGAGGATCTGTTGCTGGTTCTCTGTTGGGCAAGTGGGAGGTGCTCAGGGAAGGACACACATTTGGTCCTCTGGGCCCTTTATCCTCCCTGGTGAGCCTGGGGGTGCCCATGGCCCAGCTCCACTCTCAGTCATGTCCCTTGTCAGGTCCCTGTGACCCTCCACTCAGCCGTCTCATGCCCGACTGGTCAGGAACAATGTTTTTACCTCTTCTTGGCCAGCTGTCTTGGCTTTCACACCTCCTCTGAAACCTGAACCCCTCCAGGAAGTTTCTCTGGGTCTCTGAGTCGCTCTGTGTTCCTCTCCCCTTCCCCCACAGCTGGCCAGGACTGGGGTCTTCCAAGGTTCCCTTTCCTGGCCGACCCCCAGCCTATGTCCCCTGTCCTGGGTGGGGCGGGGTCTCACATTTCAGTCTGCCTTAGCCCTGGCCTGTTCTGTGGACTTTGGGTTTCCTTATTGATCTGAAATTTTTCTTTGTCATGTGTTCTTTTAATTTGTTCAAAGAGCCCAAAGTTGCTTTGACATATCACGGGCTGAGTTCTTTCCGTCTGAGTTATTTGGGTTTTCTTCCATGACTGAATATCAGAGACAGTATTTTTGCCTATGGCTCACCCAACTCGTTGTGAGAGAAAGTACTAGTGAGCAAGAGATCTGAAGGATCCGGCTTATCCAGGCCAGTTTCTCCCTAGGGAGCTCAGGATGAGGACAGAATCTGAACTTAGGCACCTTCCTTGAGTCTCACGAGTGTGCTGGCTGGCAATGTCTCTCCCTGTCTCCATTCTCGTCCTGAACCCAGAGCTTTTGAGAATACGTATAGTGGCTAAAGTAGGATTCTGAGGAACACCATTGCATACTTCTAAGCCCTCTTTCTATTCTGCAGGGTCTTCTGCCTGCTGTGTCCTCTCTTCTCGAGGTTCCTTGGTCCTTCTCATGCTCATTGCTGGCGAGTAGAACATAAGAAGCAGTGAATGCTTAGTCCAGGTAGTAGGCGCTCACTCCGAATAGGTCAGAGTACTCCGCCTCCAGGTAGACCTCAGCCACTTCACTGGGATGTTCTCTGATTCCCATTTTTGATTGCTGTCCAGGGCTACAGGGTCCAAGGGTGCTCAGGCTGGGATTTCTTTGCTGAATTTGATGTCTTTTTTTCTTTGTTTTTACTCTAGAGCTTTCAAACCAACATTCCCTGGAAGGTGTGAGGCCCTGAAGGTAGGGCCTCCATACACAGCCAGCTAGTCTGGCTTCATATTTTTTTATTTTATTTTTTATTTTATTTTATTTTATTTTATTTTATTTTATTTTATTTTATTTTATT
>NW_024412447.1:6937860-6945790 GCF_014898765.1 Herpailurus yagouaroundi | reverse complement strand
TTTTATTTTATTTTATTTTATTTTATTTTATTTTATTTTATTTTATTATTTTAGTTTAGTTTAGTTTTTATTATTGGTTTTATCCTATAAAGCTATAAAAGCAGTTGAGGATTGAGTCAAGTTTTTTGTTCAAAATAAATTTCCAGGGGTGCCTGGTTGGCTTAGTTTGTGGAGTGCTCAACTCTTGAGCTTGGGGTTAAGTTCAAGCCCCACGTTGGGTACAGAGATTACTTAGAAATGAAATTTCCACATTGTTACTTCCAATTGCATGATCTTTCTGCAGTTCTTCTGTTTTCTGTCAACCATTCCCAGTGAAAATTCTTTACTTAAGGACAATAAGTATTTTTTCAATGCCTGGTTTATGCAAAGTAAAATGACTTCCAAAATATTTTTTCTTTATTTTTCATTCAATGATTTTCATATCTTTCTAGTTGGTTATTTTGGAGATGTATACCTCCATGTTTTTGAATAAAATGCTTCATTGATATTTCAGTGTCAGGCATTATATAGGTGTATATAGATATCCTAGATATTCTGGAAGAGATGATTTACCTTCTTTCCTTTGCCAGCCTCCACCACACACACCCACTTCCCATCATCCATCCCCCTAATATAAATATTATATATGAGAACTTAGGTTAGATCTATATTCATTGTTTTCATTATTATGACTAGGTAATACCTTTACAGCTCTGTTATACAATCAACTATAATTATTTTACTTTTCCACATAAACTTTTGTTTTCTTTTCTTTTCTTTTTTTTTTTTTAACGTTTATTTATTTTTTGGGACAGAGAGAGACAGAGCATGAACGGGGGAGGGGCAGAGAGAGAGGGAGACACAGAATCGGAAACAGGCTCCAGGCTCTGAGCCATCAGCCCAGAGCCTGACGCGGGGCTTGAACTCACGGACCGCGAGATCGTGACCTGGCTGAAGTCGGACGCTTAACCGACTGCGCCACCCAGGCGCCCCTAAACTTTTGTTTTCAATGGAGCTGCTAAGTCATTACTTTTCTATGTTCTTATTCAACCGCAAACTCCTCACCAATCATATTAATCTCATTGCAACACATACAGAGAGTTACCAAAGATCAGTGTGTCAGTACCTTTGGGATACAGTCCTGCCTTGCCAGCAGAGCAATCACTTTGTGAGTTGCAGAGCTCATGGGGACAACTGGTCAACTCAGTGCAGAGGTAGGGGGGGTCAGGGGTGTCTGCTGGGCAGGGCAATCTGCCATGGGTCTTGAGCTTGAGCTTCTTGCATGTTCTTATTGGGCATGTCAAGAATGCCAAGCCCTGTGTGGTCACCACCTGGGCCATTTCTCAGGGTAGTGTTTGCAGTGAGCAACCTCAAGAGATGATGCCCTTTGGAAAAAGATCAGGCTCAAGACAGTTCATGAGGAAAGCTTGCCTTTCCCAAATTCAGTGTTCCTTGACTGTAACGTACACAAGCCTACTGCTTATATAGCATCCATTTGGGTCCTTCAGAGATACTGCCTGGGATTTAGGGGCACAGGGTAACCCTGGCCAATGTGATGTTCATACTGCCTGATGTGCGATGACCAACAGTCCTTTCTTTGTGTCCGAAGGTTCTCCTGTCTTCTGCCAGCATCCACGAAATAGTAACAGTTAATTTATGGGCTTGCAAGTAGGGCTAAATTCCAGACTCTGACAAGCACCTGCCTCAGGGATGGTCCCACACCCCTCCTGTCTGCATGTGGATTCCCACTGGCAGAGGGGATTTTGGGTGCCAAGGTGATCAACCCGCCTGTGTGCTCCAGTCTTGGCGGAGGGGGGTTGAGCAGGGAAGGCTCCCTTTGCGTAGATATGCTGGTGCAATTTTGGGAAAGCTGGTCTACCACTGCAGGGCAAACAGGATTATCCAGTCCTCACTGCTGGCCTTCTGGAACTGCAGTAGACCTATAAACCTAATATCCCCACATCATTAAGGTCCAAGTCAGACATTTCCACTTGGGTTGGTGTTTCTTGAGTCTTAAAGGTAATCTCCCATTTGCCACAAGAGAGAGCTTATTGGTGGGCTGGGAGAGGAAAATCAGATCTGAGGATGCTCTTGAGTCAGTTGAACAGAATTTATTTCTTTGGATATCTTGTGACTGCTGAGAGCACCAGACACAACAACATTTGTAGGTATTCCAGAACCAAATAAAAATTATTTTTAGTCTTTATATTATTTGCAATTTTTCTTTCCATTCAACGTAAGATTTCAACTGTTCAGTTTTATGGTTGCGCAGTGATTATGTCTGCTCCTTTATTTTTTTACTGGCCCTATCCCAAATTCCGAATGTCCCCATCTCCCCCACCCATTTTCAACAATGCCCCTTTGTTTTATCCTCTCTGAGTAGCCAGTCTCTGGGATCAATATAATCCCTACCTAGGGCTTCCTCCTCCCTCCTTCTGATTGCTCAAAACAGTAACTCCTAATATGGTGACAGTTTTGGTTAATGATCCAGGTTTTACAGAAATTATGTCTGGGTTTGATCCCCAGTGCCACCATCACCTGCTACATTTGTGACCTTGAGGAAATTACTTAATTCTTCTCTGCTTCAATTTCCTCATTGCTAAAATGGATATTAATAGTAATAGTTTTATCTCTGATGTGTTTTTTGGTGAGGATTAAATAAGATCACAGGTACTTGGTACATAGCACTTGCTCAATAAATGCCATCTATTATAATTACCTTGGGGCCCCCTCTTCCTCTCTTTATTTATCATCCATTACTCATGACTTCTGACCACAAGTTTTCTGTTCCAGGTAATGTCTTTCCAGTCCTCTATGCCCTAATCACTCCTACTTATGATCCAGGCTCTTTTTCTGGTTCATCCTCCTGGAGATTCCAGATTCCCTGCAGCTTTTGGGGCATTTTGTTCTCTACTCCCACTCTTAGTCTCTAATTCTGTGCTCGGTATCAATCGTTTACTGGGTCTGAGGAACTGGCCTCTTGCTTTGCATCTTGCAATCTGTATGACCCACAGAAATGATTTATTCTGGGTCTGCTTCCTCTTATGTAAAATGGCCTGGAGGATCCTTAGGGTTCCACGTGGCTGTAACAGTCAACGGCAAGGAAAACATTCAGTAAAAACCCCAAATGGACTATGAACTATGGACCATATTTAATGAGTAAGTTCTAAATGCCAAGTAATGTCCTTGGCAACGGGGAAACAGGGCAGATCAAGAGACACTATCCCTTGTTCCCATGCAGCTTACATAGGCTAGTTTTTAAAAATGGAATTCTCACAATAACCATGAGAGGAGTTGTTGATACAAAGCAGCCCAGATGATTAAGTCACTTGATGAAGCCACTATGAAATATCTAGTGACTAGCAGAGCCACCATGTAAACCTTGGTCAGAATGACCCCAAAGTCAGCTCATTTTCCAGTCAACAACCCTGGGCAGGGGTGAGTCTGATGCTTTCTAAAGTGGAATCAGCCTCAGATGGGTAGGGGTGTAGTCAGATGTGCGTAGATGAAAGTTGGCTCTGACACCACTTCTTGTGTGAGAGCTAAGGCCTGGGGGTGAGGGTGGGGAGGAGGAAAGTAGATGAGTTGTGTCTGCGTATTTCTACTGTGTCTTTTGTTGGTTTTCGGGGCTCTGATATTGCCTTCTTGCTAACTTCCCTCTTCATGCCTATGAGGGATTATCCCTTGAGCTGTGAAAACAGCATAGCATTCATTCTACTGGCCTTCTCTGGCCTTGGAATAGTCCATGATGTCTTTCAAAGATGTCTTTTCTAGTCTTCTGAACTTGGCCTTCCTCTCGTTCTCCATCCCTACCATTTGGCACTAGAGTCCCAGGGGATTTCTGCTTTTATAACCATGGAGAAAGAAGGCCTGATTGTTGGAGCAGGCAGTGACCTAAAACCTGGGAAAGACTTCACTAGGCCTGGAAAATCTGGCATAGAGAAAGTCACAGACTAAGGCGCTACCAAGGTGGAGAGGATTTTGAGGTATGGGTCAACTGTGAGTCCCTTTGTGAGGTAGCAGAAGATCAAGGAGGAAAAAACTTGGGTCATCGGGATCAACAGCTGACCATGGCCTCTGGTCTCCAGGCTTTCCTTCCTGTCCATCTCTCAGCATTGCATTCTTGCATGGGCAAGTGCTTGCCTTTATGTAATACAAAGTGCAGGAAGGAGGATTTTCTAGAAATTCTAGAAATGAGCCAGATGGGATCAGCATGGAATAAAACCAGGATGCTGCCTCTATATCATCAGTTCTTGAGTTAAACTTGTTGCTAAGTTGAGTTCTTTCCATAATGGTGAGAAATACATTTGTTGACTATTTGTAAATGTTACAGATTTTAAACCTGCACAATCTTAAGAAATTGTTGGTTTATATTTTTGTTTCCTCCAGATTTTCATTGTGATGATGGGCCCAGGACTAGCTTAGCTCTCTTCTTTCCAGGTCTCTTAGGTCCAGTGCTGCCGTATTCAATTCTCTGGGGGAGATGTTTTCCTTCTTGTTCTGATACTTTACTTCTGCTGACCCCTCCTCAACCCTTGTTCCTGGTGACCTATCACACTCCTCCAAACCAGATAGATATATCCAACTGTGAAAACGAAGGAGGGAGGGAGAGAAGAAAGGTTTCTCTTCCCATAGAGGTGGGTTACAGAGATGCCAGGCCTCCAAACTTCTTTTTACTCCCTACCCTTGGGTGATCCCTGCACTCTGCTGCTCCAGGTCATGGCACATGTCATCAACATATGGCTGTGGGAGGAGGCTGGTCTCTTTTGGTGGGAAGAGGAGAGACAAAGAGGGCATTGTTTGGTGGAATAAAGAAGTGGGAGGAGAGCTCTCTCAACCCTCAGGGGCTTCTTTCTTGGCACCAACCCTCAGAAACTTATTGTGAAAGAGAAGTTTGTCTTGGTGCTTTAGGGTCTTGTCAGAAGTTTAGAAATAACTAGGCAAAAACCCCCTTTCCCTACTACTCCCCCCCGCCCCGCACCAAACTTAGCCTCCTCCCTTGATACCCACACTGACCCGGGCACTGGGGACATTTATAAATGGAGCCATTGAAGAATCTGGAGAAATTCATGCAACTTTGAAAAGTGTCCCTATTCCCCAGGCTCTGTGCACCTCCCCACTTTCCACCCCCACTTCAGACATTTAAACAAGGACTTTGGTCACTCTGGCAGACCATCTGCATAACCCTGAATGTGGGGTCACAGCTCTTGGTTTCCAAGGAGATGATTACAAGCCGTATGCAAAGATGTGCAAAAGGCACCTGACTCAGTAGCTCCTCCTCCTTGAGAAGTGGTTTGGCAGAAGACTAAGAGTCTGACCCTAGAGCCACCCTTAGTTCCCATCCTGCCTCTTCCAGAGTAGAAATAAATGAAACAGGGACCAGAAACACAATAGAAAAGATGAATGAAAACTAAGAGCTTTTTTTTTTTTAAAAAAAGGATAAACAAAATTAACAAACCTTTAGCTAGTCTTACCAAGAAAAAAAGAGAGAGAACTCAAATAAAATTACAAATGAAAGTGGGGATACGACAACTGATACCACAAAAACACAAAGGAGTATATGAGACTAGAATGAACAATTATACATCAACAAATTGGATAACCTAGAAGAAATGGATAAATTCCTAGAAACAGACAACCTACCAAGTGTGAATCATGAATAGAAAATCTGAACAGACTAATAAGATACATAAGGAGATAAGTAAGGAGATTAAATCAGTGATCAGAAACCCCACCCCCAACAATAAAAAGCCCAGGATGGGGCACCTGGGTGACTCAGTCTGATGAGCATCTGACTTTGGCTTAGGTCATAATCTCATGGTTTGTGAGTTCGAGCCCTGCATCAAGCTCTGTGCTGACAGCTTAGAGCCTGGATTCTGCTTTGGATTCTGTGTTTCTCTCTCTGTTTCTCCTCTGCTCATGTTCTCTGTCTCTCTCTCAAAATAAATAAACATTAAAAAAAAAAAAAAGAAAAAGCCCAGGACCAGATGGCCTCATGGGTGAATTCTACCAAAAATTAAAAAAAAAAAAAAAAAATTAATGTCAGTTCTTCTCAAACTCTTCCAAAAAATAGAAAAGGAGGAAGTACTTCCAAACTCAATTTACAAAGTCAGCATTACCTGGATACCAAAACTAGGTAAGTGTATTACAAGAAAAAACTATAGACCAATATCTCTGATGAAAATAGATACAAACATTCTCAACAAAATACTAGCAAACCAAATTAAACAGCAAATTAAAAGGATTGCACACCAAGACCAAGTGGGATTTATCCCTGGGATGCAAGACTCATGCACCATATGCAACTCAATAAATGTGATAAAACCACACTAATAGAATGAAAGACAAAAATCATATGATCATCTCAAAAGATAAAGAAAAAAACATTTGGCAAAATTCAATGTCCTTTCATGATAAAAATTCTCAACAAATTGGGCATAGAAGGAACACATCTCAACATAATAAAGGCCATATATGATAAACTCATAGCTAACATCATACTCAACAGTGATAGGGTTGAGTGCTTTCCCCCAACACCAGGAACAAGAAAAAGATGTCATCTCACTACTCCTATTCAACATAGTAGTGGAAATCCTAGTTAGAGCAATTAGGCAAGAAAAAGAAATAAAAGGCATCCAAATTGGAAAGGTAGAAGTAAAACTGTTTCTGTTTGCTGCTAACATGATCTTGTGTATAGAAAATCCTAAAGACGCCACCAAAAAACTGTTAGAATTAATCAATGAGTTCAGTAAAGTTGCAGGATACAAAATCAACATACAAAAATCAGTGTATTTCCAGATTCTAACAACAAGCTAGATGAGAAAGAAAAAAAGAAACAATTCCATTTACAATAACATAAAAAACAATAAGATACTTATGAACAAATTTAACTAAGGAAGTGAAAGGTCTATATATCAAAAACTGTAAGACTTTCATAAATAAAACTGAAGACACAAATAATTGGAAATGTACCCCATGTTCATGGATTGGAAGAGTTAATATTGTTAAAATGTCCATACTACCCAAATCTGTCTATACAGTCAATGCAATCCCTATCAAACTTCTAATGACATTTTTCAAAGAAATAGAAAAAAACAAAGCTACAATTTGTATGGAACCACAATAGACCTCAAATAATCAAATAGCTAAAGCAATCTTGAGAAAGAACAAAGCTTGAGGCCTCCCACTTCCTGATTTCAAGCTATATTACAAGGCTATAGTAATCAAAAGATATAGTACTGACATTAAAAACAGACACATTGACCAATGGAACAGAATCAAGAGCCCAGACATAAACCCATGCATCTATGGCCACCTAATATTTGACAAGAGAGCCAAGCATACTCAATGAGGAAAGGATAGTCTCTTTAATAAATGGTGTTGGGAAAACTGAATATTCACTTGCAAAAGAATGAGACTGGACCTTTCCTTACCTTACTACATCACTCACAAAAATTAACTGAAAATGAATTAAGGACTTAAACATAAGACCTGAAATTATAGAACTCCCAGGAAAAAACACAGAGCACCATCTTCTTGATGTTTATCTTGGCAATGATTTTTCGGATGTGACACCAAAAGCACCAGTAACAAAAGTAAAATAAATAAGTGGGACTACATCAAACTTAAAGGTTTCTGTGCAGCAAAAGAAACAATCAACAAAATGAAAAGGTAGCCTATGGAATGGGAAGAAATATTTGCAAACCCAATCTATCTGATAATGGGTTAATATCCAAAATATACAAGGAAGTCATGTAACTTAGAACAACCCCCCCACCGCCCCCAAACAATCCAATTTAAAAATGTGCAGGGGTGGGGTGCCTGGCCGACTCAGTTGAAAGAGCACACGACTCTTGATCTCGGGGTTGTAAGTTCAAGCCTCACGTTGGGTATAGAGGTTACTAAAACAAAACAAAACAAAACAAAACAAAACAAAACAAAACAAAACAAA
>NW_024412447.1:6931988-6937850 GCF_014898765.1 Herpailurus yagouaroundi | reverse complement strand
AAACAAAACAAAACAAAACAAAACAAAACAAAACAAAACAAAACAAATAAACTTAAAAAAGTTCAGAGGACTTGAATAGACTTTTTTCTTCCCCAGAGAAGATATACAAATGGCCAACAAATATATCAAAAGGTGCTCAGGGTGCCTGAGTGGCTCGGTTGGTTCAACGTCTGACTCTTGGTTTCAGCTCAGGTCAGGATCTCACAGTTCGTGAGTTCAAGCCCTGCGACAGGCTCTGCACTGATAGTGTGGAGCCTGCTTGAGATTCTCTCTCTTCCTCTTTCTCTGCCCCTCCCCTGCTTGTGATCTCTCTGTCTCTCTCAAAAATAAATAAGTAAACATTTTTTTAAAAAGGTGCTTAACATTACTAATCATCAGGGAACTGCAAATAAAAACCACAGTGAGATATCACTTCACACCTGTCAGAATGGCTATTATGAAAAAGACAAGAGATAATAAATGTTGGTTTGGATGTGGAGAAAAGAGAACCCTGGTGCACTGTTGGTGGGAATTTAAATTGGTACAGCCACTATGGAAAAAAGTATGGCAGTTTCTCAAAAAAATTAAAAATAGAAGGACATTATTATCTTGCAATTCCACATCTGGGTATATATCCAAAGGAAATGAAATCAGGATCTCAGTGTAATATCTGCACTCCCATGTTCACTGCAGCATTATTTACAATAGCCATGGTGTGGGAACAACTTAAATGTCCATCTTGGTGAATGAATAAAGAAGATGTGACACACACACACACACACACACACACACACACACACACAAACACACACACACACACACTGGAATATTTTTCAGCTATAAAAAGGAAGGAAACCCCTGAAACCCATGTTGTTTGGGTTTGAACTGTGTGAGTCCACTTCTATGTGGCTTTTCTTCAATAAATATACTGGAAAAATTTTTTGGAGATTTGCAACAATTTGAAAAAAGCCACAGAAAAACCATGTAGCCTAGAAACATTGAAAAAATTAAATAAAAAGGGATGCATAAAATATGTGTAGATACAAATATACTTTATCATTTATCACCATAAAAATACATGAATCTATTTTATCTTTTTTTTCATTATTATTATTTTTTAAATTTTATTTTAAAGATAAATCTCCATGCCCATTGTGGGGCTTGAACTCAAGTCCCTGAGGATTGAGAGTCCCGTGCTCTACGGACTGAGCCAGCCAGGTGCCCCTATTTTATTATTTTTTTAAAAGATTTTATTTTTAAGTAATCTCTACACCCAATGTGGGGCTCGAACTCACAACCCCAAGATCAAGAGTCACATGCTTTACTGATGGAGCCAGCAAGGTGCCCCCACAAATCTTATTTTAAAAAGTTAAAATTTATCAAAACATATGCACACACTTACAGACTGTAAATGGTACTATTTGCCGTTGAAAGAAATGTAAATAAATGTAAAGGTGTAGTATTAAATCCTAACTGCATAAAATTAACTGTAGTACATGTTGTTCTGTAGTGATTTCACAGCCACTTCCTGTTGCTACTGCAGTGAGCTCAAGTGTGAGCATCTGCTTAAAACGTGGGGTGCTAAGCATCTCCCAGGGAGCAGTTTGTCTCTCCAGAACATTGTATATTGCAATAAAAAGCGACCTCTTGCAGTTCTAATAGTAGTTAAGTTTTTGGAGAGTCATACATGGATTTTTTGACTGCGCAGGGGTCAGTGTCCCTAACCATTGTGTTGTTCAAGGGTCAAATGTATACTGGAGAATTAACTAAGTAGGAGTTCCAGATTTTAGCCACTGGGCCAGATGTAGTATATTTAGTGGAGCAAAATAACACAGCTTCTCTTACATGGTAAATAGCTATTGATCTGATTAGTGTCCATACTGATTCAATGTTAGAAAAATGTGTAAAATACTTATCACAATGAGCACTGAGTAGTGTATAGAATTGTTGAATCCCTGTATTGTACACTTGAAACTAATATTAGCACTGTATGTTAACTGTCCTGGAATTAAAATTATACATATATATACATACATATATATATATATATATATATATATATATATACACACACACACATATATACACATATATATGTATATATATGATGTGTAAAATCATTATTATTGATTTGTATTTCAAAAAGTTTAAACTGACATAAATTCTCATATCTCTGGCTATTTCACAAATATGTTTTTCTTTTATTTGGAGCTTCAAAATTAGTTTGTTCATCTGTGGTATGATATCAGTGGGGAAGCATGAATCACATTGCCATTATTTTGGTCTTTGATTATTGAATCTTTGGCAAGCATTTCTTTTGTTTCAAGAAAACCTTACATTAGCATTATCAATATGGTAAATCTTTGCAAAACTCTTCCACGGCTCAACCAATAAGCATTAGCAAAGAGTACAAGATCATTGAATTCATTTCCTCTATTTATTACAGCCGTTCCACAAACCAGTGATGACTTACAGTATTTGCACATTATATTCAGTGGATTTATCAACCGTATTCATGATGATTTTCTTAGTCTGCTTCGGAAAACTGAACACAAATATTTTCAATATGTATCACACGGTGAAACAAAACACAAGGGAAACATCTAGAGAACTGTCCATTGTGATAGTAAATATATATATTTTTAATTTCTAGCTGAAATTCTTCTTTGATAGTTGTAAAAGACTATAAAATATCTATGCTGAAAGTTTGATTTTTTTTTAGGCCATGACTTGACAATATTTTTTCATGAATTTGGAAGTATACTGAGATGAAATGTACCCAAAATATTAATTGGGTAGTGTCTCTTTTTATCACATGATTCATCTGATTTATTTTGAGAGAGAGAGAGAAAGAGAGAGAGAGAGAGCACAGGTGTGTTTGCAGGGGAGGGGCAGAGAGACAGAGAGGGAGAGAGAATCCCAAGCAGGCTCCACACTGTTAACACAGAACCCAATGGAGGGCTTGATCTCACAAACCATGAGATCATGACCCAAACCAAATCAAGAGTCAGACATCATCAGATTATTCTCTACAATTAAGTAAAATGCTAAGTTCTTTATCTCCACTTGATTCTATATCAGTAGTGTGCCTTCATTTTAAATTTAAAAAGTGATCCCTATTTTTATTGATTGACTTTATTTTTATTTTTTGAATGTCTATTTTTGAGAGAGAGAGAGAGTGTGAGAGTGAGTGGGGTAGGGGCAGAGAGAGGGAAACAGAAAATCCTAAGCAGGCTCCATGCCGCCAGCACAGAGCCTGATGTGGGGCTTGAACTCAAGAACCTGTGAGATCATGGCCTGAGGAAAGCCAAGAGTCAGATGCTCAACTGAGCCATCCAGGCGGCACTTGATTGATTTTTAAGTAATCTCTACACCCAGTGTGTGGCTTGAACTCACAACCCGGAGATCAAGAGTCACATGCATGCTGTCCCATTTATTTTTTTTAAAAACTAGTAAAATAATTTAATTATATTATAATTAAATACTATATATATATGTATATATATATATATATATAAAATAAAGTACTTCAATTTAACTACAGTGGTAGTTAATTTATATAAGTATAACTGTAACTCATGCTGTCTGCATAAAATATTTAATAAATACATTGTGTGTTACATTGGTAAGTAGAAAATTAAATTGAATCATTGAACTGACTTAATCTATGGGCATATCAGTGATATGTTTATGTGAATTACCAGAAACAATGCACATTCCTGATATTTGCACAACAATGTAACAATAATATCTTATGCAATGCATGGTTAAAGGCAATGTTGTCCTACTAAAACAACAAAGCGGTATTTAGCAGAAAAGTATTTTATGGGGTTTCAGTTTTTAAATTTAAATAAATTAATTATACTTAGATGAATTTAAAAATACATTTCCAGGGGTGCTTGGGTGACTCAGTCAGTTAAGCATCTGATTCTTGATATCGGCTCTGGTCATGATCTCGTGGTTCATGGGTTCAAGCTCTCCATCAGGCTCTGTGCTGATGGCATGGAGCCTGCTTGGGATTCTCTCTCATTCTCTCTCTGCCCTCCCCTGCTTTCTCTCTCTCTCAAAATAAATAAACATTTTAAAAAGGTAATTTAAAAAATAAAATGAAAATCCATTTCTTCAGGGGCCCTAAGTTGGTAGAGCATCTGACTCTTGATCTTGGGGTCATGAGTTCAAGCCCCACTTTGGGTGCAGAGATCACTTAAATAAGCAAAACTTAAAAATTCCATTCCTTCAGTTGTCCCAGCTATATTTCAGATGCTCAACAGCCCCATGTGGCTTATGGTTACCATATTGGGTAGTATAGACACAGAACAAAATACAACACTAATCTAGTGATCTTATAGGGGACACTGTACTCAGTAATCAGAGGAAAACAATATTTTTAAGCATATATATAGAGTATTAAAGAAAACTGAGCACACGTTAAGTCACAGAGTAAGTCTCAAGAAAATTAAAGGGCTGGTACTACAGAAATTATGTTCTTTCAGACCACGATGCAATTAACATCAAGAAGATTATCAGAGAATTCCCATACATTTAAAAATTTAAAAACATACTTCGAAACATTCCATCCATGCAGTTGAGAAGAAATAATGATGGAAAATTAAAAAATACTTTATGCTGGATGACAAAAATTCTACAAATCAAAAGTATTGTATCTGGATAGGGAAGACTATCTTCAGACAAAAAGTACACACTATTGATAAAAAGAATGGGAAGATTTGACTGTGTGAAGAAATCTGTTATCGAAAGCCTCCGTGACAAGAGTGAAAAAGGAAATCACTAACTGGGAGAAGATATTTGCAAAATATGTAACTGACCAAAAAATAACACATTCAAAATACAAAAGCCTCCTACAAATCTCTAAGGAAAACAACCCAATAAAAATTTGGGCAGAAGTCAAGAACAGGCATTGTACTTTTTTCCAATTGCTGCTGTAACAAGTTGCCATAGAATTAGTGGCTTAAAACAACACGTATAGGAGTGCCTGGGTGGCTCAGGTGGTTGAGCGTTCGACTCTAGCTCAGGTCACGATCTTGTGGTTCATGAGCTGGAGCCCCATGTGGAGCTCTGTGCTGACCGCTCAGAGACTGGAGCCTGCTTCGGATTCTGTGTCTCCCTCTTGCTCTGCCCCTCCCCAGCTCATGCTCTGTCTCTCTCTGTCAAAAATAAATAAACATTAAAAAAAATTAAAAAAACCCAACAACACAGAAGTCTAAAATCAAGGTTTTGGCTGTATTCCTTGCGAAAACTTCAGGGACAATCAATTTCCTTGCCTTTCCCAGCCATTTGTGTTCTTTGGCTCATGGCCTCTTCCACATACGGCTCCAGAGTCTTGCCTCAGTCATCGCATCTCTTATCGTACCCTTTGACCTCCTCTCTCCTTATAAGGAACCCTGTGATGTCATCAGGCCCACTAAGACCATGTGTGTCCGCATCTCAAGATCCTCAACTTGATCACATCTGCAAAGTCCCATTTCTAAATTTTTAAAAAATATTTATTTATTTTGGGGAGACAGCGAGACAGAGTGCAAGCAGGGGAGGGGCAGAGAGTGAGAGAGAGACACAGAATCCGAAGCAGGCTCCAGGCTCCAAGCTGTCAGCACAGAGCCCGACGCAGGGCTCGAACCCACGAAGCACAAGATCATGACCTGGGCCGAAGTCAGACGCTTAACCGACTAAGCCACCCAGGTGCCCCTGCAAAGTCCCATTTCTGATATAAGGCAACATTCAAGCTTCTGAGGATGACGACGTGGATACCTCAGGTGGCATTATGTGATCTACTACATGCATTTTACATAAAAGACTTATAAACCCACTAGATAGTAGAAGGCAATTAAATAATACCTTTAAAGTTCTGAAAGAAAATAATCATCA